>NC_058132.1:183940149-183964804 GCF_016433145.1 Gracilinanus agilis | reverse complement strand
ATAATATAATATAATATAATATAATATAATATAATATAATATGGAAAAGAAACATTTTATTTTAGTCTAAATTCAATATTGGGTGACCTGACAAGTCAAGTCAAAAAATATTTAAGTTTCTGTGCTAGTAACTGAAGATATACAGAAAGGCAATACAAACACACACACACACACACACACATACACACACATACACATACACACACACACTGGGGGAAGGCAACATGCAAATAACTATATACAAATAAGATATATACAAGATGAATGAAAGAGCACCAAAGTTAAGAAGGAATGGGGAAAGAGTTGTACAGAAACAGGGCTTTAGCTAAGACTTGAAGAACTCCAGGAGTCTGGCATACAAAGAAAAATAATTCAAGACATTAGAGTCAGTCAGTGAAATGATCTAAGCTCAGAGATGGAGTGTCATATTCAAGGAACAGCAAGAAGGCCAATTTCACAATCTCAGACAAAGTGAAAGGGAGTAAGATTTCAATTTTAAGAAGAGGTAAAAGCTAGAATATGACCAATTTATGAAAGGCTTTAAATGCCAAACAAAAGATGTCATTTTTGCTCTTGGAGTTGATAAAGATTCACTGGAATTTATTGAAGGAGGAGACATTGCCATTGTCAGAAGTCTGCATTAGAAATATCAATTTGACAGTTGAGTAGAGAACCAACTAGAGTGGAGAGAGACTTAAATCAGAGAAATCCACCAGAATGAGATCATTAAGGCCTGTGAGGAGATATAACAGACTAATATTCTTTTATAGAGCAAATAGTAGAATTTCCCTAAAATTTGAAGATATCATTTTCCTAGGCCATCAGCCATAAATATTTTTCAGTATTCAGAAATGTGTGTGTACATTACATTTGAGAAGTATTTATGGCTTTACTTTAATCAATCATTTTGTTGAATGTTAAATGTCAACAAGTATTCATTGAAAGCAGCCTGAGTATAAACACAATATAGCTCTAACAACAATCTCAATTTTCACTTTCAGAAAGCATGGCAAGCCACTGAAGACAGACTACAAAAGCCACAAATGACAATAAATCTCGTCATTTCTTAATCATGATTTTGTATCCATGATAAACTTCAAGAATGCTTGGTAAACAGATCAAATTGTGTTTGCTATTATTAGACTCAGTTTTTAAAGAAAACTTACTTGCATCACAAAAAAATAATCAATTTCTCACTCTACTCAAGTTAAATTAACTGTTCTTGACCGGTTATATTTTCAGAAAAGCAAAACAAACTTGAAAATTGTTGCTGTGATGATGAAAAAAATATCTAATTTGTTTTGTCAGAGTCATCAGCACTTTGCTCAAAGAAGGCAGCAGAGTCATTAGCCTTCATTTCCCTAGTAATTATTGCTAGTTTCCTGCAAGATTCTTTTTTCCAACATCTCCTATGAAGCTAACTTTACTTCAGGGAATTAAATTGATTTTTTATTTACATATGTGTAAAATGAGTGGGTTGGACTAGATTATTTCTGAGATGGGCAGCCCATGTGTTAAATAAGGAAATACCTACTTTTAAAGTATATTTTAAAGGAGATATTTTGATCAGATGGGAATGTAAAAGCCCTTGACATACTATTAGTTGATGATTTGGTGTTCTGTTGATGACATATCCAGACATCTACAAGAGTGTTTATCAAGTGATTAAGAAAAAGCCCTTCCAAGGATTAGGAGATTCGTCAACTATAGGTTTCCTTTTTATCTATCATGAGTTCTTTCCCTTTGTGAGTTCTACTATTATATAGACCAGGGGTCAGCAACGTATGGCTCTTGAGTCATATCTGACTCTTTTGAGGGCCAGATATGGCTCTTTCTGCAGGAGCCATAAAGTCAATTTTTTTTCAGGTGCTGTTACAATAGGAGCGTGCACTGTTACAGGAGCACGCACTGTGAGCACTGTACGGTTTTCACAAAATTACATTTTTAAAAATGTGATGTTTATGGCTCTCACAGCCAAAAAGCTTTCCAACCCCTGATACAGACCATCTTGAGATAAATTAAACAAAGAAACAAAAAAAAATTCTATGAGACATTTGCACTTTCCTGTGCTTTATTTTTTCTGGGAGTTATATATAGCAATGATCAAACTAAAAGAAAAGAAATAAATGAAAGTCATATAAAATTTATATTATTAGGGATTAATATTTCCTTGAATAAAAGTTTCTGATCTATTGAAAACCAGGAGCAAAAGATACTTTTACTAAGCCTGGAATTTACTAAGCATTTACTAAGACTGGAATTTACTAAGCATTTACTAAGCCTGGAAACATGGTTTTAAATAAAATATTTTTTAAATCCATATGTGATATCTACTCTGGGCTCATTGTCCTAATTGACACTGGGCTAACAAAATAGATTTCCAGTGAGCAATGACTATTCTTCTCTTCAGATTTTATGAATAAATTTGAGAGATTGGAGTTTTCTTGTACTGTTGCTTATATGCTTCTATCCAAAATGATCCCCCCGAATGCCAGTGAGATATAATTAAATTTTTTCGAGAAAAGTGCATTTACCAAGTTTTTAAAGTAATAACAGTTGGTATAAAGCATTTCATCCCCAAAGCCTAGGATACATTCTCTCACAATTTGTTAAGTGGATATGGAAAGCATGGAATCCCTGCAAAGATACAGGGACAGCCTCACCCAGAATTCCAGGGGACCCCCCTGGAGAACTTTGGGTGAGGAGGCAGTTGAGAGGAATTGGCAGTTACTTTGTGGAGGTTGAAGTGAACAGACACCCTGCTTACTACTCCACACTTGGGGGTTCACTTGAGAGACCATAGTGGCATAGCCAGTGTGGTTACTACATAAGGATTAACCTATTTAGTACGGTTAGTTTATATCAACTTCAATACAACAAATATTTAGTGATTAGAGAGTAAAGATATTCATTAATAGCAAGAGAGCCAGTTTTAGTTAAGTGCTTCATCCCCTCCTGTGAGGGGCGGGGGAAGGGCAGCTTCAACCTAACAGTTCAGGGTCACCTTTCATTATCCTAAAACCCTCATTAACCTCTCTAGTTTTCCTTGTTATTTCCTAATATAACCTTTACCTTCAAATCTGTGCCTGGAAATTATCTGGGGGAATACTCACAACTCAGTCTGGACATCTAGTTTGAATCCTGTCTGCTGCCAGTTTTAAGAAGATCATCTCTGTCCTCAACAGTTATATAACTAGCTTCTGTTTACTCATCTATCTGACCTGTGGGGAATATAAATTAAAGAAAGGGGACATCATTGGGGTTTCAGCCATAACAGAAACTTACCAGAAGAATCTCAATCCTGTCTTCATTACCAACTGAAACCAGCAACAGTTTAGGGGGGAGGGGTTTGAGATCCAGGAGTGTTTTACCCCCTCCTTCCTCACTGAAGCCTGTCAATCTGTGGCTCTTGACTTGAAGCTCTATTTGTCCTTGACACATTTATCTTCTTTTCCAAATTATCTGTTATTATCATCATAACAAATTCCATACAATGTCCAGGGGAAAAAATAAGTTTAACTCTAGACCATGATTTTAATAAGACATACAAGTAAAGAATATGTATAGATAGTTAAAGTTTAAGGGAATGCTTTGGAATTAGAAGTCCTTTCTTAAGTCTATAACTGCTACCTTTTTTTTCTGGAGCAAGGGACCAATACTTCTTAAATCTCTTTCCTTCCTTAAGTATATTTCGACACATGGCTGTGTTTGGCCATGTTTCTTCCTGGAATATCTCTTTTTGCTCTAATTTAAGCCTATCATCTTCTATGGGTTTCTTTTCTCAAAATAATTATTTGATCAAAGGATGTTGTGGAAAGGGGAAAAAAGGGAGAAACTATCTCTTACATATAAGAGTTGTTCTGTCACAACAGCACACCTCAGACTGGTATCCTGAAATCCAGAACTGAAATATTCTATGTCACTTCTGGGCTAGACACATCCCCTCAGAGAAAATTTACCAATTAACTGACTTTCATGTATGAACTCTCTACACATAACTGATCTTATTTAGTAGCATCACTTCTTTTCTTGACGAAATCAAAGAGAAAATTGTGAATCATCTTGATTCATACATATAAAATTTTATCTTCTTTAATGACTGTTTATATCTATATATCTATATCTAACCTATAATCTATATCTAAACTATACATACTGTGCAAGCATAAATAATGAAAATATTCTTTAGTATGCTAAAGGTCATTACCAAAACAGAGAGTTACTATAAAATAAAAAACAATTTTCCTTAGTAATGTAAGTATAAATAGAAACACAATTTTGAATTTACTCTTTTCCTGTATTATTACCTTCTTTAGCCACAAGGAATATGTTAGCAAGCTGCATATAGCACTGAATATAGGGTTTTTTGTGTATTCTAAAATGATTTCCTGAAGCAACAGAAGTAAAAGAATCATATAAGTGCAATTACACTGCACATATAAATACAATAATCTGAAAGATAAAAGACAATAAAATGGGAAGGAGAGCAAATGTGAATTTAGTGAATTTAATTTTCTTCACATCTCCAATGCCTAGTACTGTGCTTGGCACATAGAAGATATTTAATAAACTTGGGAAGAATTAAGCTCCTTGAATTAAATAAATGGCAGTAAAATCTAGCTGACACTAAAGAATGCTAGATTGCTATAGTGGAAAAGTCATTAGCTTTGGAGTGAAAGGACTAAAGTTCTCCTTATAACACTTGTGACCTTGGGAAGGATTTGTCATTTCTGGTCCTCACTTTTCTCATTCATCAACTATACACATTCAGCAAAATCTCCTCTGAGGTTCCTTCCATCTCTAGATCTATGATCTTCTGATCTTAAATGGATTACAAAATATGTAGACCACTAAAAATGGTTATGATGACCCTATATTTCTTGAAGGTTTTTGACCTCTGAATTCTTGCCATTACCAATAGAAGGAAAGTAGAAAAATACATGCATAGTGATCATCCTAATTATTCCAGGTAACAGTTAAGCTGTTCCCATTTCTAGACTCTTTCTCCTGGCTCCACTGCAAACAAGTCCATCAGGCCAGCAAGTACGTAGTCTTTATCATCCACTCTTACCTTGAAAACCACCCAGAATGTTGACTAGAAATATTCAGGCTTTCTAATGAATACTGTTCCTTAAATTTTGGACAGAGGACAAAAGGAAATTATTCCAGTAATGTTCAGAGGCACAAGCAAGTTGTTGTTCTTGTTGTTTTAATTCGATAAATGCCTAACTATACTCTAGATAAAAATGGAATTCTCACTTGGACATTTTAATGAAAAAAACAATCTGCCTATTCACATAACTCCTTTCTTAAAATCAATTCCTCCAGGGAATACTTCTTAAGTAAATAGGAGGATAGGACAAGGCATTTCACATTTTTATTCATTAACTAGTAAAAACCATCAATGCTAACTATCTTCTCAATGGAGGCAATTAGGATGCCAAATGTTTCCCTATTTTTATTTCTTCCTTACTAAAGAGGCTATAGTATGTATTATACTCAAGGGGAGGCAGAGGGAAAGAGGGTGAAAATTTAAAATTCCCTTTCCTCAACTAAAAATTAAGCATAAACATTGCAAGATGTCATCCCAATTTTATTCTGCAATTAAGAAAATAATGCAATCAAGAAAAAATAATGCAAATTAACCTATTAGAAAAAAATCTCTGAAAAAAATCAAGTATACGAAAATTCAGAGATACCTGTCTTTGTTGAGTCCTAAAAATACTCAAAAGACTCAGAGTATTGAAACTACCTGGAAGGAATATATGCATACTTTTTCATTCCAAAATTTTCTTTATTATCAAGAAAAGTATAATTAATAACTAACTGAAGGCTTATTTCTTATTTTATTTAACATCTTTGCGTAAAAGTAAACTCATATTCATTACCAGTTAATTCAAAAACAACATACTCAAATGATCTCTGCCATAGCAAAAAATCTTAAATGATCATTATATGTTAGGGTTCAAATGGGTGGCCACCAGAGGAACACAGGAGACAATGCAATCAAAGCAGGAGAAAGCTTTATTGCCAGTGCACTGGGGGGAGTTCTGTAAGAGAATTCCCCAAGTGCTGAGTCTACAGAGGGGAATATATATACGTTTCAAGGGCTGGGATATAGCTAGGGTCTGATAATAGCTAGACAATGGGAGTATAGAGGTTTCCAGGTGCCATAGGATGTAATTCTTAATGTTCAAGGCTGCTCTGTCTAGGGAGGAGTGGTGTCCCCAGAACTATGAATTCCAGATAACCGCCCTGCTGAGCAGAGCATGACACTATCAAAACCCCCCTGCTTAACAGGGTATGATGCTGTCAAGCTGTTAGTTATGAGTCTCAGCTTTTTGGCTACAACATATATAGGGTGATCTTCAGACTAAAGCAAAGATTGGACGCAGGAAAACTTAGGTTCAAATTCTTTCACAGAACCTAATTGTTTGACTTCTCTGAATTTCCCCATCCTATAAAACGGAAATATCAGGATCCTTCATTGATAATTGGAGGGAGCTTAGAATCCATCTATTCTAACTCCTTTATTTACAACTTAAGAAAAAAAGGCCACAGAAGTTGACTGAGCAAAGACTACCTTGTTAGTAAGTGTCTAATAGTAGAATTTGAGCCTAAGTCCACTTAGCCCTAAATCAGTATTTTCCACCATAATACCACATGCCCTTTGTTATGTTGATCTTAACAGAGATGTTTGGGAAGCTGAAGAGATGGCCTGAAACTAGAAACCTGCAGGACTCACTCCTCACACACACACAGGCTTGAGTGAGTAGGGAGGGGTAGGTACTCCTTACTCTCACCCCTCCCACCAAGCAGTTGGAAATCAATTGGAAATGGAAGCAGGACTGATGTCTTTTGGCAAGGCTCAGCAAGGCAAATCTCTAAAGATGTTCACTTTCTCAATTTATATTCCCCACAGATTTGACTAAGGGGCAATAGGAGAAGCTCGGTGTCTTGTAGTTATCAGGGACGGACGAATCTGACTTGTATGGGCCAGAGACCTGAAGGAAACTTAGCTGAAGTTGGATGTAAGTATTCTCAGAAAAATAAACAGGCACTGCTCCCAAAAGATGAAGGTTTTACTGATAAAAGAGGAAGGGGAAGCAAAGGAAGGAGTTTCAAGGATTTGGATAAGACCTGGGAAGCCCTGAACTGTTAAGTAGAAACTGCCCCCTCCCCCCCAGGAGGGAGTGGCAGACTTTTTAGCTAGCTTGCCCTCAAGCCTATAATTATCACTTCTAATATCTAATATACCTAATTGGTAACAAAAATGTTATAGCAATTAAGATCTAGTTCAGCTAAACAAGCAAACTGGAGAGAAGAACCAAAATGGCGTTTGCCCCAAATGGCCTCCAAAGCAATCCAAAAAACCAGAAACAGCAAGCACAGAGATCTGTTCACCTCAACCCCCAGGAACCAACTGTCTAACTACTTTCAAACTGTCCCCTCATTCAGAGTTCTACAGGGGGGTTCCCCTGGAATTCTGGGTGAGGCTTGACCCTGTATCTTGCAGGAATTCCACCCTCCCATTTTCCATGTTACACCTTTTAAAACTTACTTCATAAAAGTTTTAAGAAGATGGAGACTAAATGCAAATTCAAGCATACTATTCGCCATGAAATTTTCTCTAGTGGAAGTGATATCTGTCATCTTTCACAAGATGATGACCATGGAAATATGTATTATATTATAACACAAATTATATCATGTCATCTACCATCTTGGGGAAGGGTGGGATGTAGAGAGAACATGGATTACCAAATGTCAGAAAATAACTCTTAAAAATTGCATTGACATTTTAAAATTTTTAAATAAATAAGAGTTCAGATCAAATAAAATATATAAAATGCTTAGCCAAACTTAAAACTCTATATAATTATAAGTGATAATTATTTAATTGTATTAACTACGAATAATGAAACTATGAAAAGGAAATTGATATTTTATGGTTTATACCATTACACCAATGATATATACACCAATAATATTGTAAATTCATGTGCTCAACAAAATAGTTTTTTAATCATGTTCTGCTAATCTTTTTATTTAATATTTTATCTTTCCCAAATACACATAAAATTAATTTTAACATTCTTTTTTTAATTAAGCTTTAATTTTTCTCTTTTCCTTCCTCCCCTCCTCCTTCCCTGAGATGGCTTTGCTAAATTCATCCTAACAAAGATAACCCAATACCATAAAAACAATAAAGAGTAGAAAAATGTAAATAAACTTTTCAGAATCAATGTTGAACCTAAAACACAAATTCCTCATTTCTCATCCTTACAAATGTTTCTGGTACTTTCATTCACAAGTGTTGTTCAGTCATTTCCAACTTTTTGTAATCCCATTTGGGGTTTCCTTAGCAAAGATAATTGAATGGTTTGCTATTTCCTTCTCCAGTTCATTTTACAATGAGGAACTGAGTCAAACGCAGTGACTGACCTAGTGTCACACAATAATTAATATCTGAAGCCAGATTTGAATTCCAGAAGATGTGTTTTCAAGACTCCACAGTCAGCACTCTATCTATGATACCACCTAGGTGTCCTTAATAATGCAAAATAATGAACCACTATTTTGGAAGGCACAAGATCATTTTAACCTAGCAACACTGGACATGAGGCAGGGTCAGGCAAGCTAGGTTTGGTTAATTTGATCACAATCTCTAAAATGCTGGACAGGGCTCCAGGTAAGAGATGTAATATTAGCAGCTTAAGAGACAAGTGGGGATTTTGAACATAGATGGACATAACTCAAAGAAATCTCTAAAACAAAACCCTAAAGATTGAGTCCTTTTAATCCACACATTCCAAAAGTACCCTGCTCCTGACTGGAAACTTCTGGATCAAAAATGGCTACAATTGATAAAAGCTCTAATTTCCCCAAGGGAAGAAAGGAGCTTATTCATCCACCAAGAAGTCATTGGCTTTTAAATATGAAGGTAGAATAACATCCACTGACTAAATTTGGGGTTTGAATGAGTGGTCTATAATCATAAGTACAGTTAATTTTTTTAGGTGCTGAAGTCTTTTTTTTATTTTATTTTTTAGAAAAAAAAATTCCATGGTTACATAATTCATGTTCTTACTCTCCCCAACCCCTACCCCTGCCCCCGTAGCTGATGCGCATTTCCACTGGTTTCTTCATGTGTCATCAATCAAGATCTATTTCCATATTATTGATAGTTGTTAAGTGTAGTTAAGTTGATGGATGAAGATCGATCCCTTGAAATGAAGGAGCCCCTATTATTCTTATCTTTAGACTCTGCCACTAGGTTGCTACATCCCTTTGCAGGTTGCTCTGTCCATGCTTTTCCACTGAAACGTATTCCTACATTCCACATGGCTTAGAAAAGACAAGTGTGGGGTATCCATTCCCCTGACTCAATTCACCTCTTGCTTTGATCCAACCAGGATCTTTCCTCAACTTCGAATTTTCCTTCAAATACCCCCTTTCTTCTTTTCATTTCTTCCCTTATGGCTTGATGATGATCCTATCTCCAAACCTTCAAAGAAGGGACTCTAGAAGGATTTCTACACTATAACATTCAGACTCACTACCCCTTATTAAAGCTCCTCAGTCGTGGACCTTCTAGGACTCCAGTTGCATTAGACAATCTGGTCTGACACTCTTCCCATCAACAACCAGGGACAGTCATCTTCTTAGCTATTTTATTCTTTGTAGCACCAGATCTTACTGTCTGCCTCAATGCTAAACCACAAGTGCCACCAGAATTTTACACATGTCTGGCAGCTGAATCCTTTCATATGTGTTATTTCCTTTAATTAGAATATGAATTCTTTGAGAGCCAGATTTCACTCATAAAACTATAGAATGGTATGAGTTACTGTGCCTTCAGTCCAAAATTTATTATTTGCATCTACTTGGCTCTCCATCACTCATTCCTGCAGGGACCTGAAATATAGAAGACCAAGTACATAAGCAGGGTAGTATTTTATTTTAACTTCAAAAGTGCTCTAAAATATTTTGTTAACTTATTTTAAAACAATCTCATTATTCTTTGTCAATGATCTACACAATATTACAGAATTGCCTTATTTTTCTTCCATTGGCCTTATTGATCAGGTAGTACTTTATGTAGGACTCAGTAAGTCTGAAGATTTCCAAGTTATGTCCTTAAAAAGGTCCTTGATTTTGAACATAAGAACAACCAGTATTTACATCTATTTTTAGCATTTATCAAATTGTTTCGTTCTACATTTCTTTTACAATTCTGAAATCAATAGCTCCTCTTGAACTCATAGGTTTCCCAGACTCACATATTAACAAAAGTTATCTATTTCAGTGAATAATGTTATTCACTATTGGATGTTTAATTTCAGGATTGCTTGAAATTGCAATGATTACAATACTGCAATGATTTAGAGTGGAGATGATACTATACAGTTTGGCTGCAGTTATGGACTTTTTTACAACCATCTCCTTAGATGATACGATATTCAAATTTTTCAATATGATATTTTTGTGACTTCCATATTACTTAATATGAAAAATATATGATTTTATGTGATTTACTATTCTACTATACTTTTGAGAAAATGCTTAAAATATAGGAATGATAGCCTCCTAATCAAGTATGTAAGGCACATAATAAAGGATTATAAGAATGCAGTGACAGTACTGTCAGAAGTGCTAAAGCTCAGAATGAGATAGGAGATATCAAAAGAGTTCCTGTTACATTGATAGAGAAAATGGGAAAATTAAATAAGGAATAATAAAATTGCTCAGATTAGATAGGATAATAACCAATTACAGAGAAAAGAAAGAGGCATTTACGTATTTTTTGTTTCTGTTTCCCCATTACCCTCACCTCTATCCCCCTAAAAGGAATCTGATCTTTAAACTGAAAGGGAGAAAACAACATCAACAAAAAGAATAGTAAGGAGTTACACAAGGTAAGTAGAGAAATAATGAAAAAGTATCTTAGTGTCCTTAATGAGTTCAAATCAAGAGGTCCAGAAAAATTACATTCTTGGATTCCAAAAAGAACTTGGGTTTTTTTTCAGATTATTCAGTCATTGACATTGATCTTTAAATGATCATGAAGCATTGAAAAAGTATTAAAAGATACAATTTTGCCATAATTTTCATTTGAAATTTTTATTTGAAAGTTAAGGCAAAATGATGTCCTTTATATGCTTGTATACATATAAATGTATGTATATAAATATATGTTTATATATTTATAATTTTATAAACAATAAGCCCATAAGCTTGGCTACATTTCTTGTACATTTCTAGAACATATTTTAAAAGTGTAATGGGTAAATGCATCATAGCTTTACCAAGAACTTGTGTCAAAATAACCCCATTTCCCTTTTTGACATAAATAATGGACTGATAAATCAAAGAATTATTCTAAAATATCTACTAAGATTTTGGCAGAGTATATTGCAATTGATGTTAATTAATCTTATCAATAAGATGGAGAGAATAAGACTGGAAAATAGTGCCATTAGATATGCTTAGAGCATTTTGAATGATCAAACCCAAACAACAGTCAGAAAATGTCTTATGTAATATGTACATGTTGGTAAGTTTATGGTCACCTTTCTAAGAATTATAAGCTTGATCCTGTGTTATTTGACATTTTATCAATGACTTAAGAGTATGAATAATATTTTTATGGAATTTGTAGAAAATACAAAGACTGGGTTGCATAGTTGACATTGAATGGCAGATCTAAAAAGATAGAAACAGTTAAGAAGATTAGGTTGAATATAATACAATAAAATTTAATGGCCATATCAAAGAATAAGGTAAGAATGCATATCTGCAAAAGCACAACTTTTGTGGTACCAAAGAACTAAAAACTAAGCATCAATTGGGAAATAGTTGAAAAAATTATTAAAATGGCTGTGTTATTGTGAATTTGGGGGTCCTTGAACTACATTTCCCATGAGCCCACAGGTTCCCTGTCTTGTGTGATGACATAGATAGGAGTATAAAATTGAAGGGCTGGGCTTCTTCTTCTCTCTCTTGGCTCCTGATCCAGCATGGTAGCAGCAGGTAGCAGCAGGTCTTTTAAATAGCCTAAGCTAGCATGGTATGTGGCTTTATTTTCTATTGGCTATTAATAAATCTTTTTAAAAAGCCATAATATTTTTTAAAGTTATCTTTTTATATTCATTTTATTTCTTACTTTTTGGCAACCACAAGTTTGGCTTACAAATTCTCAATTTTTCAGATAGCCTAGCAAGCCACGTTTCTTCTGCCATGGATTTTTACCCCCACCCCACAGGCAGAACTCTGTTATTTTGTAAAAAAAAAAAAGCCATTTGCACTCACAGTAGTTTATGGCAAAGTTTAGAGATTTGTTTTTTTTTTAAACCCTTGTACTTTGGTGTATTGTCTCATAGGTGGAAGATTGGTAAGGGTGGGCAATGGGGGTCAAGTGACTTGCCCAGGGTCACACAGCTGGGAAGTGGCTGAGGCCGGGTTTGAACCTAGGACCTCCTGTCTCTAGGCCTGACTCTCACTCCACTGAGCTACCCAGCTGCCCCTATGGCAAAGTTTAAAAAGAAATGGATCTCATTTTTGGGTGAGAAACCTTTCACTTATTCTAAGCCATATATTTTTTTTAAAAATTCTTTTATTATTTTCCCATTATATGTGCAATACAGTATTTGAGTTTCTTTTTTCCTTCATTTTTGTACTTAAACACATTATCAATATTAATCATTTATGATTTTACAGTAATATAAATTTAATATAAATATATATTTGCTATAATATTAATGCATACCCCAAAGCTTTAGACTATGGGAACCTGCTATGTATTGATAAATGTTATGGGACTGTGATTAATGATTATGTTTGATTCCAGGATAAGGGAACAAAAGAGCAACTATACAGTGCCAAGAAGCATAAGGTCATGGAGACTAAATAGTCCCAATGGGATTGATGAGAATCTGCACAGTGCCTAGAAGCACAAGATCAAGAAAGACCGTACATCCAGATATGATTGACAAACTTTTCACACCAATATTAAGGACTTGAACCTAGTGTTTGGGTTTGAGATCTTGGCTGTTCTGACATATGTTAAAAGTCAGGTCTCTGAGACACATCCTTGTCAAGTACCGAAGGTTGGCTATCATCCTGGCTCTCCCTATCCCTGAGAGTGAAGGCAAATCAGACCAGGGAAAGACACTTCCCTTTCACACAAAATTCTAGTCCCTTTTCTTTCTCTTATAAATGTGGCAACTTTCTGTAGTCATGGCTACTAAATGGGTCAGTACACAATTGCTTAAATCACTTTAATTTTATTTTTCCCTTACTTACATTTTTTGCACATAAGACTTTGACATTTTATATTTCATCCACAAGTTATTTTTTCTCTTTTGTTTTGAATTTTTTGATATTTTTGGATTTCTTTTGATAATTGACTCATGCACCCCATACTTTAGCCATTCATCCTTAGCTAATCTTGGTGTTTGTCTCTTTCCTCTTCAGAGGGGAATGTGTTATTAATTATCCTTAGGGGAGTATATATGTATTATAATCTATATTGTAATGTTTAAATTCTTTTGAGAGTAATTTAAGGATAAGAATTTTGCTACCTCCCCAGAATCCAGACAACAAACCTGTTTGGAGAAGGCACCATGAAGATGCCTGAAGAACCTTGTGATAATTAGATTAAGTCCACCCTACCCATCTTTAAATTTAATCACCAAAGGTGAGAATACCTCTAATTCTGGGAGGTCCATAACCCATGTGTGCTAGAGTGGGCAAAGAATCAGAATCAACTGACTGCCCCCTAGGCAGTACTATAAGAATCGTCTATTGTGATTGGACATGCAAATTGGAGGTGGATACAGGAATTAATGAAAGATGCTATTTTTTAAATATGATGGTAACTTCCTGTGGAGGTGTGGGCATTTTGAACTTGGTGTAGAAGCATCTCTGGTGGGACCTCTGACTGCTTCCCTTTGAATTGTCATGTAGGTAAGTTAGGCTGACTCTCTTTCTCTTCCTTTGGCATTTCTGGAGACTCTACCCTCAGGGAGGCCTCTCTTGCCTCTCTAATTGTAAAAGGCCTTGTGGCTAGAAGCCTTGTTTAATTAACCTCTGTGTCCCTCTGCTGGAGCCTCTAAATTCTTATCTGGTCCAGGCCTCTGGTCCAGGCCAGAGGTTCTCTCTCTTAATTTCCTCACTTTCAACCTTCCTAATTTTAAATAAATTACCATAAAAGTCAATTTTGACTTGAGATTATTCTTCATTGAGGATTGATAATAATTCAATCCCCTGGTGACCATCTTTTAATATATTGAACCCATAAAACCCCTTTTCCCCCCTTACAACTTACACTGCATCAAGAAGATGCAGTTGACTGAACTGTGGGAGTTTGAATGCATTTGTTTTGAATGTACACTTTTATGCCAAAAGGGAACTGTCCCCTAATTGCTTTCTGTCAATGTGCCTAGTAATCATTGGATTATTGGTTTTGTCCTCTTTTCTTTTTATCCCCAAATTACTGTAATTTATAAGTTAATTATGTCTTCATGATTCTTTTGGGAAGACTGGTATCCCATTCAGGATCACAAGGGGGAATGTGTTATTGGAAATTTTGGAGTCCTTGAACTACATTCCCCATGAGCCCACTGGCTTCCTGTCTTGTATGATGACATAGACAGTTACATGATGATGTAGACTGGAGAATAAAATTGAGGGGATGGGATTCTTCTTCTCTCTCTTGGCTCCTTATCCAGCATGGTGGTGGCAGGTAATGGTGTGTCTTTTAAACAGCCTAAGCTACCATGGCACAAGACTTTATTTTCTATTGACTACTAATAAATCTTTAAAAAAACATAATTTTTTAAAGTTATCTTTTTATATTCATTTTATTTCTTACATGGCTATAATATAAAATGATTATGATTTAAGAAATATTAGAAGAGACAGTATTAGAGAAACCTGAAAAGACTTTTAAAGACTAATTCAGGGAAAAGTGACCATAAGAAAGAGGAAAAAATATGTATAAAATCATTGTAAAAGCCAAAATTTATCTGGATTCTCCTTTGTTGTATGGTTATGGGGTAGTTGTATATAAAAATGTGCTGCAGGTCACCTGATATCTGAAGAAGAAAATAGTGAGCATGATCAATCTGTTAGTGCCTTTTCCAAGGAGATTTCCTTCCAAATATGCTATGTATAAATTTTATACTAAATTATTTGCCTAATGTCTCCTCCATTAGAAAGTAAGGCTGTTAAATATTGAAAGGATTTTGCCTTTCTTTGTATCCTCATTATTTAGCTAAATGATAATCTTATAATGAGCTTTAATGAGATGTTGTGGACTGACTGACTGACAAACCAACCAATATGTCAACATTCATTTCTTGATTGTGAATGTGCCAGATTGCATGACTCTAGAAGACAGAGTCTGATAAAACTTGATAATGGCTTCCTAATGTAATTAGTAAGTAAATCAATGGTACAGTGACCCCTAACCTATCACCAGAGTTATGTTCCAGAGACCCCCACGATAGATGATAATCCATGAAGTAGCAGCATTATGTTTATTTCATTATTCATGTAGGTGTGTATGTATACATACACACACACATATATATGTATATATATATTTATTTATTTATATTAAAGCTTTATAAATCCTTCCCACTCTCCTATAAACCTTTTCCACACTCTTATAAACACTAAGTCAATCAGCATCCAGATTACAGAACACAGCACTGTGGTAGGTCCATCAGCCAATAGTGTGCTCTGCACAATCTCATACTGGCAAACTTGCACAGGTGGTAGTGGTGTACTGCATTTTCATTGTCTACACTATGGTAGTTATCTGCAAAATCCCTCAATATAGTGAAAATTCTGTGATATAGAATTAAATTTTTTTAAACCCATGATACAATGAAGCCACAGTAAGTGAACCATGATATAGTGAGGGATAACTGTATCTATCCCACTCCCTGTTTATAGATATAGGACAACATGTTTGTGGAACTCTAATCTAGAATAATAATTATTTACTAGAAATTTCACAAATGTTGTTTGATATAATGGAAATAGTAGAGAAAATGACTTGTGTTATGCTCCTCATTCTGCCAAAAACTTGTTTTAAAACCTAAAACAGGTCATTTACCCTCCCTTGGCCTCATCCTACTCATCTATTAAAAAAAGGTGAACTCCACAATCTGGTTCCATCTCTATCTCTCTAATGAAACTATCTCTTAATCATTAGTCCTAATGGCTTTTTAAAGTATTCATTCTTTTTGACTTCGAAGACTATTGGGAGGTAATACAGTCCAATAGAAAGAATTAGCTACTGTTATTGATCGTCCTGTCTTTCCTTTTAGATCTTCTTTCCCTCCTTTTTTTCAGAGACATTATGATAACCTAATTCCTCTTCTATAATGTTAACTGTTTGTACTCTCTTTTATGATGGCCTGAGCCCCAGACATTTCAGGGAGGTGTTTGAATTTCCCCCTTAAACTAAACCCCTAGACATCCTTCAGTCAACATTCAATAAGTATTTTAAAGATTTGTTATTTTCCATGCATTGTGTTAAATGCTGGGCATACAAAGAAGGGGGAAAACACTGCCATTGCCCTCAAAGTTTACATTCTCCTTGAGGAAGCCTCATGTAAATAAGTTGTTGTTTTTGTTGTTTAGGCATTTCAGTCATGTCTGAGTTTTCAAGACATCATTTCAGATTTTCTTGGCACAGAAACTGGAGTGGATTGTCATTTCCTTCACCAGCTCATTCCATTGTGCTTCCAAGGTTTAAAAACAACTTTATATATGTTAAGCTATTTGATTTCAAAAGAGAAGGGATTAAATACCTATATAGCACCTACTTACATGCAGGAAAAATTCAAAATGCATTATATCATTTGATTTTCACAAAAACCCTGCATGGCAAGTGCTATTACTTCCCCCCTTTTCATAGTTGAAAAAAATGAGACGAACAGCAATTAAACGACTTGTCCCATGGATGACACAGCTTGAATCTATGTAGGATTTGAACTAAAATCTTCCTCACTCTAGGCCTTCTGTTCTATCCACTTTGCTTTCCAGTTTCTTAGTCACCATGCTAGACTGGAGATACAAAGACAAAAATAAATTTGTATTCAAAGAATTTAAATTATTTCAGGAAAAAATGTATGTACACATGTCAGGAGATACAAAATATATACCTCCCCTCAAAAAAGTCCAACTCTGGCATTACCTCCTCCATGGAGCTTTCATTAATTACTCATAAACCCATCAACATGAGGATTTCCCCTTGCATTTCACATGGCATATTTTTTACCTATATAATGTACTTAGGATATGATTTTGATATTGTATGTTATGGTTTTCTGTCCATGTAAACTCCACAATTAGGCTATAAACCCCCACAGCATGGCATTCTGAAAGGTAAAAAAAAAAAACTGATGACGTGTTTTGCTTACATTTTAAAAGAATGGCTTTTTTGCTAGTAATATTTTTCATCCCTGATGTTGATCTTTTTTTTTAAACCCTTACCTTCCATCTTGGAGTCAATACTGTATATTGGCTCCAAGGCAGAAAAGTGGTAAGGGCTAGGCAATGGGGGTCAAGTGACTTGCCCAGGGTCACATGGCTAGGAAGTGTTTTAGGTCAGATTTGAACCTAGGACCTCTAGGCTTGGCCCTCAATCCACTAAGCTACTCAACTGCCCCCCCCCAATGTTGATCTTATTAAAACAGAAAGACTGAAAAGAGAAACAAAAAGGGAGAGACAGAAAAAAACACAGAGACAAAGAGAGACTGAGAACTATCAAAGACAGAGACAGAGAAGAGAAGAAAGGGGAAAATAAAGGGGAAAACACAATCAGGGAGAGAAACAGAGAAGAACAGATAGACAGAAAGAGAAACAGAAAACAAACAGAGTAGAGAGAGAGATTTCTGAGGGTTAGTGGAAAATGTGGAAGAGGAAAGGAAAGGAAGAAGAAAGTGTGTGTGTGTGTGTGTGTGTGTGTGTGTGTGTGTGTGTGTGTGTGTGTGTGTGTTTTAGAAAGTATTGCCTAAAGTAGAAGGAACTAAGTCCAAAAGACTGCAAATAGAGGGAAAGCTGGAAGCTTGGTGGGCACTTGGTGGAGGACAAGAAACATTGGGTCAGACTGTTCTTCATGCTGCATCTTAAAGGTTTTTTAAGCTTATTTTGTGAGTGAGTTCAAAGTTGATTTTCACAACTCAACATGAATTCTTTCTATGAAAATATTTGAAATATGTATTTTGAAGATAATATTGATTTTCGAAACCCATTAGGCATTTCTATTGCAACTACTGTCCTTAAATGACTTTCTTACTATAATATCAGAATCACAGAAATAGATGGGACCTCAGGGAAAAAGCAGTATGAACTTTGCCTTTAAAAGAGATTTTTTTTAATTTTTTTTAAACCCTTGTACTTCGGTGTATTGTCTCATAGGTGGATGATTGGTAAGGGTGGGCAATGGGGGTCAAGTGACTTGCCCAGGGTCATACAGCTGGGAAGTGGCTGAGGCCGGGTTTGAACCTAGGACCTCCTGTCTCTAGGCCTGACTCTCACTCCACTGAGCTACCCAGCTGCCCCCTAAAAGAGATTTTAAGGGCAGCTAGGTGGCTCATTGTATAGAAAGCCAGGCCTAGAGATAAGAGGTCCTGGATTCAAATTTGGTCTTAGCCACTTCCTAGCTGTGTCCCTGGGCAAGTTACTTAATTTCAACTGCCCAGTCATTACTGTTCTTCTGCCCTGGAACCAATACTTAGTATTTATTCTAAGATGGAAGGTAAGGGTTTTTTTTAGTACATTATAGTTCTTTCTCTCCAACCCAGAACTTAGCAGTTGCATATTCATACTGAAGTATCATTTTACAGAGTTCAAATCTGACCTCACTTCCCAGCTGTGACCTCATCTGTAAAATGAGCTATAAAAGGAAATTGAAAATCACTACAATGTCTTTGGTAAGAAAATCCAAAATGAGATCATCAAGAGTTAGACATGACTCAAAATGACTGAACAACAATAACAAAGTAACCTGATAGGCATAACAAAAAAGTATTAAGGATCTTTTTGCTACAAAAAGACAGAAAGGAAAGAGGAGAGAAAAATGCATTATGATGTTTGATATAAGAACAGGGTCTTTGAAAGTTTGAGGATTCTGATACTTTTCATCTTGTCAATATTTCTGAGTTGTGAATAAAGACCTGGGTCAATTGCAGGAAAGTCTCATTTTTAATTATTATATTCCTTTGATAGAAAATTCCATATCTCAACCAACCAACTTGAACACTGGATTCCAAAGTGAAAATTTAGTATCCCAATCAAAGATTTTTGTCCTCTTTTGGAATGCACAATATCTGGTACTTTCTGGCCAAAGGCAGTGTGGCACAGTGGAAGGAGAGTTGGATTTAGAATCTGAGAACTTGCATTAAAATCCTGCATCTTCCACTAGTTACATGTATAACTTAGTTAAGTCACTAGACTGAGAGGATACTGAGTTGACACTGACTCAACGCTCAGCTGGGCTGACTTAATGGAAGAAGAAGGAAATAATGACAAATGCATCACTGGTGAGCTCCACAGGATGATTCAATTGACCACAGAAGAGCCCAACAATGACCCAGAATTAATAGCAGGTGCTCCTTTCCTGCCTCTAAGAAGTCATCAATAAGAATATTAAAATCATTACTATATGTAAGATAGAAGAACACAGCAAAAAATTCAAGTTTGTCTGTACCTTTAGGATTGAAATTCATAAGGAATCTAATGCTATTTCAAAAAGAAAGAACTGGAAGAAATTTGACAACTCAGAATTGGATCCCCCTGGCTCAAATGTGGTCACCACTACTGTTAATGAGTAATGATGTTTCTATGACATTTATTACTAACAAAGAAGACTTGAATTAGCAGGAGAAGGAGGACCCAATGCATAAAGTGGAAGGTGCAGAAGATTGTGTCATGTCACATTTTCAAGGGCATCCATTGGACAACATATGTCCCTACAAACACAGGCTAGGACCCAGACAGAAAGAACCTAGCTGAACAGCTGGAGCTGTTCACTGAGGGGAATGAGAAGATGCCTAAAAAGTTGGAGCAAAGCCCCAGAACAAGACAAGGAAATATGTACCATTAAATGTACAAGAGTGAGTCACAGAAGGGCATCAATGCAGCCCAATAGGAAAATTTATGACAATGAGCCCATAAGAGTCATCAACCTGTCAGAAGATACTTGAGAGACTAACTTAGAAGAGCTGTTTCAGTCATAAATAATATATTTCCAGAATCTTCCTGGCCCAGGATAAGACCACTGACCAGTCCATTGGCTTTGTCTTCATTAGCTTTCACCAGCATGAGGAGGCTGCTTGTGGCATTTCTGGTGGGTCTAGATTTGTCTATGACCATCTAATTCTCAATATGAAATGGACCAAACATTCAGCCAACTGAGGTTGCCATATTGTTCATTTATTACACAGTTGTCTGGATTAGAAATATGAGGGAACTGGACAGGACAATCTCTCGTGTCTATTACCCAACTCATCATAACTCACTTTGTTGTCACTGAGATGCTAAACTCTCTTCCGTTTTCCATATTCCTTTGCAGCCGTGAAACACAGAAATGAGAATCATAGCTTTAGTATCTCCCCAGTGTTTTTCATTCATTAGAATCTCACTTTTCACCAGTAATGTGTATGCCTATATGCACACACATACATATACATATATTTGTGTATTTATACCCATAAAATATTTATATACATTTATATGAGTTTATATAAATGTATATAAATATTTTATGTGTATATGTATTTTTGTATATGCATATATTTTGTTGATCATCCATTCTATTTGGGGTTTTCTTGCAGTGATACAAGATTGGTTTACAATTTCCTTCTCAAACTCATTTTATAGATGATAAACTAAGGTAAACTGGGTTAAGTGACTTTTCCAAGGTCACATAACTAGTAAGTATCTGAGGCCAGATTTGAATTCAGAAAGATGAGTCTTCCTGTTCCAAGTCAAGTGCTCTATCTACTAGTTGCCTATATATGTATATATACATTTAAAGGGGTAAAAGATGCTTACTGTTCAATTTAAGGGATTCTTTGTGATTAGAGGGGAAAGGAAGAATTATTTTGTACTACTAAATCTATTTGATAGAGTTTTATTTTCTTTTATGTTAACTTAAAGTCAAATGGTAATAATTCTATATGTATATTATATATATATATATATATATATATTATTTGTGCCTCTCAGTTCTGTGTGTTTTAAACTATTAACTTCATAATCAGCATGTAATCAAGGGTTAATATGAGATCTTTATAGGGTCATAAATTTAGAATGAGGAGAAACTTTAGTGGTCATCTAATCCAACCCCATCATTTTACTGATGGAGTTACTGAGGCCTTGAGAAATTGTTATTTGCCCAAGTTTATATAGATCTTAAATGTCACTATTGGGAGTAAAAACCAAGTTCTCTGACTCAAATTCAGTTCTCTTTAATAGCCTTTCGAAGGAGTAAGTTTTTACTTTTAATATTTCCGTGTTTTGTTGTCCAAGTTTTCATCAGCTGTTGAGGGATATAGGTTATGGACTCTGAAGGACAATGCTAGACATATTAATTCTAAAGAAAGTCCCAAAGCTATTGACTAAAATGAGCAAAAGAAAATCGTAGTAGTTACAAGTAAATAAGGTGAGACTCTCAGGAGGACTATTCGATGAGTGAATTCAGTACTGAAACTGGAATAAGTCAAAAGAGATGGAATTTAGTAGAACCATGCATACTTAAGATTGAAAACTAGTAAGGAAGACTTCAAGTTGAAACCAAATAACAATCCTAACTTTTCCTAAGGAATTTAGCATTAGTAAAATTTTCACAAATCAATATGCATTTAAGTACCTACAATAGATCTGCCTACTCCAAATCTTGTTCTCTATTCAATTCAGATAGGAAAAAATATTTATTAAGCACTTACTATGTGCCAGGCACTTTGCTAACCACTATGAAGACATATAAAAGGAAAAAGAAAGACAGTCATTCTCTTTAAGGAGCTTATATTTCAGTGGAGGAAGATAATACTTGAGAGTAATTAAAAGAGGATAAGAAGAGAAATCCACATGAGTACAGAATCAGGAGTAGAATTGTGAGCATAGTTGGCTTGGGCACATCCCCAAATGGAGTTCCAAGCAGGAACTCATGGATCAGTAGAGGGACCACTGAGGCAGAAACACTCTAGAAGGAGAAGTCCCTGGATTGGCTATGGAAGAACCCAGAGAGTTGGAAGTTGAATCAAATTGTTGATTTTCAAGTTGAAATTTAAGTCAATTAAATGAACTTTTATTAAGTTCTTACCATGCACATGATGCCAAGGATGTGAAGATGAAAAAAGACATGCATCTGTCTAGTATATTTTTTATTTATTCTGTGTAGTGTGTCTTAAACTGTTAAATATTCATGATCAGCTTGTAATCAACTATGAAAATTACATCTTCATTCCATCATAAATTTAGAGGTAGAAAGCTATAGTCTCTTCTTCCTTACAGGAATTTTTCAGCTGGAGCATGCATAAGGCAAAAGAGATAGTGAAGTAAAAGAATCATGACTATGAGGATGATTCATTTCTATATGGGGAGATCAAGAAAGGTCTCCTGAAAAATGTTTCATCTGAGGATGGCCTTGAAAAAAAGAATTTCAGCAGACAGGCATTTGAAAATGAAAAGACTGAATTATTTTTTAAATGCCCACTAATTCAGAATTTCTATAGTTCAATGGGCCTTTTCCACTGTTAACTTGGAAAAAACACAGAACTACTAAAGTAGTCAGCAAAAACAAAGTCTTTAATCAGGAATGAGATAGGTCCAATAATTGGCCAATATCACAGAGCCAGGTGCCAAGATACTACACAGAGTCAGAACTCTGAGCTTCTGGGGACAGTATCTCTGAGAGGATCACTCTACAAAATGATTCTCCAAAGGGTAATAGCATTTGGGAATCATTTACAGATTGCAAGCAGACTTGGGAAAGAGGCTGCAGCCAGCAGCTGGGGTATCAGGGAGTAGTCTACTACAATGAATATAAAAGGAAAATGTCAAACCAAGAGTTAGGCTTCCTAGGAAAGAACTTTAATACAATGAGAGAAGCTACTAAGACAAAAAAGGATATTTAACATTTAACTATGTTCACTAGTCCCACTCCAACCTGGAGTTACCAAAGACTTCAAGGTCTATTGTTCAGTCCCACTTGGGGGAGTCTGGGACTTCCCTTGGGGTAAGTTCTCAGGGGGCTGGGGCAAACTTGAAGCTTGCAAAAAAAACCCAGTTGAAACTGGACATGAAGTCTAGAGACCCCAAACTTGTGGCCTAGTAAGATTGAAAGAACCCCAAGTTTTATAAATAGTTTATAGGTTGGAGACCCCCAAAGCTTGTGCTTGTTCCCTGTTCCCATGAGAATCCACCTAAAGGGAATCCCAGACTAACAGTTGTAGACTGAATAATAGACCCTAGGATAAAACTAAGTGACTTGCCTTTGACAAAATACAGCATCCATTCTTATTGAAAACATTGAAAAGTATAGGAATAGAAGGACCCTTCCTAAAAATAATAAACAATATATACCTAAAACCATCAACAAGCATTATATGCAATGGGGATAAATTAGAAGCCTTCCCAATAAGATCAGGAGTGAAACAAGGATGCCCATTATCGCCCCTATTATTCAACATAATACTAGAAATACTAGCAATAGAAATTAGAGAAGTAAAAGAAATTGAAGGTATCAAAATAGGCAATGAGGAGACTAAGCTATCACTCTTTGCAGATGATATGATGGTATACTTAAACAATCCTAGAGAATCAACTAAGAGGCTGGTAGAAATAATCAACAACTTTAGCAAAGTGGCAGGATACAAAATAAATGCACATAAATCATCAGCATTTCTATACATTTCCAACAAATTAGAACAGCAGGAGGTAGAAAGAGAAACACCATTTAAAATCACCCTAGACAATATAAAATACTTGGGAATCAATCTAACAAAACAAACACAGCTATTATATGAAAACAACTACAAAAAACTTTCCAAACAAATAAAACTGGACCTCAACAATTGGAAAACCATTAACTGTTCATGGGTAGGACGAGCTAACATAATAAAAATGAACATCCTACTCAAATTAATTTACCTATTTAGCGCCATACCTATCAAATTACCAAAAAACTTCTTTACTGAATTAGGAAAAACTATAACAAATTTCATTTGGAATAACAAAAGATCAAGAATATCAAAGGAAATAATGAAAAAAAATGTGAAGGAAGGGGGCCTAGCAGTACCAGATATCAAACTATACTATAAAGCAGCAGTCATTAAATCAATATGGCTAAGAGACAGAAGGGAGGATCAGTGGAATAGACTCGGGGTTAATGATGTCAGCAAGACAATGTATGATAAACCCAAAGAGCCCAACTTTTGGGACATGAATCCACTATTTGACAAAAACTGCTGGGAAATTTGGAAAACAATATGGGAGAGATTAGGTTTAGATCAACATCTCACACCCTACACCAAGATAAATTCAGAATGGTTGAATGACTTGAATATAAAGAGGGAATATATAAATGTTAAGTGAACACAGAATAGTATACTTGTCAGATCTCTGGGAAAGG
>NC_058132.1:183754117-183939753 GCF_016433145.1 Gracilinanus agilis | reverse complement strand
CTCACACCTAGCAGATTGGCTAAAATGAAAGAAGGGGAGAGTAATGAATGTTGGAGGGGATGTGGCAAAATCGGGACATTAATGCATTGCTGGTGGAGATGTGAAATGATCCGGCCATTCTGGCTGGCAATTTGGAACTATGCCCAAAGGGCTATAAAAGACTGCCTGCCCTTTGATCCAGCCATACCATTGCTGGGTTTGTACCCAAAAGAGATCATAGATAAACAGACTTGTACGAAAATATTTATAGCTGCACTTTTTGTAGTGGCAAAAAACTGGAAAATGAGGGTATGTCCTTCAATTGGGGAATGGCTGAACAAATTGTGGTATATGTGGGTGATGGAATACTATTGTGCTAAAAGGAATAATAAACTGGAGGAATTCCATGCAAATTGGAGAGACCTCCAGGAAGTGATGCAGAGCGAAAGGAGCAGAGCCAGAAGAACATTGTACACAGAGACTGATATACTATGGTAAAATCAAATGTAATGGGCTCCTGTACCAGCAGCACTGCAATGACACAAGACAGCTCTGAGGGATTTATGGTAAAGATGCTACCCACATTCAGAGGAAGGACTGCAGGAGAGGAAACATATAAGATAAACAATTGCTTGAATGCATGGGCTGAGGCGGACATGAATGGGAAATAGACCCTGAACAAGGACACATGTTACAACCAGTGGAAATGTGCGTTGGCCATGGGTGGGGGGAGAGCGGGGGTGAAGGGGAAAGTAGGGGCATAAAGTATGTAAACAGGTTAAAAACGAATATTAATAAATGTCTAATAAAAAAAAAAACTAAGTGACTCTTTAGCACAGTAGACAGCATGTCAGTCTTGTAAGCTGAAGGTCCCGAGTTCAATCCCTGAAAGGGGGATGTGGTACAATGGGAGAAGCTTCTAAGGCAAAAGAATCACCTGGGGTCCATTATTCATTCTACAATTGCTAGTTTGGGATTCCCTTCAGGGTGGATTCTCACAGGAACAGGGAACAAGCACAAGTTTTGGGGGGTCTCCAACCTACAAGCTATTTATAAAACTTGGGGTTCATCCAATCTCACTAGGCCACAAGTTTGGGGTCTCTAGATTCCACGTTGACAAAACCACCTGTAGGTAACTGAGTGGCATTTTACTGTCTTCTTTCAGATCACTTCATAAAATATGACATTAGGAAGAAACAGCATCTGGAAATCACATCTAGTAATATTTCTGATATTTAATAGACAGCATCATCTCTGTTTTCAAGAGTCCATTTGTTCTGCCAAAATAGTTTTACTTACCCAAATTAGAACCAAATGAGAAAATTTCCGTTAACTGAAATATTAAATTCTGTCCAAATAGCCTTTTTCATCTTGGAGTGATTAATCTTTTTCCAGAAGATCACTTTGTTATTTAACTTCCCCATGTATCAGCACTGGCAACCAACTATATGATTACATTTGGAGGAAGATCACCCCACATACATACTGTCCAAGTACAAACTATCTGCACTTTGAGCCATAGTGAATGAGTGCAGCCTTTCCTCTTCAAAGAACAGCTTAAACTTGAAGTATCAGGATCACTCTTATCCATAGTTAGAATTGACAATTATCTCTGCTATGCTTCCAGAAGAGATCTATAACTTTTATTCTAGTCTCTCCCTTACCAACCTATTACAGATTCCTGAAAATCTACTATTAAAAAGTTTTTTCTTAGTTATTAATAAATTATCATTTTGGCATTTGAATATATGCATCATCAACATAAATTCTCCCTCCCCACTGTTAAACTTAGACACTTCTTATTTTATCACTAACTACAGTTCTATTTTCTGTGGCTTTCATAAATTCTCCAGAGTTGGTCCAACACTAAAGTTCTCTAAAACATCATGGGCAATATTTCTTATTGTTCAATAGTTTTACTCATGTCTGGCTTTTTGTGACCCCATTTGGAGTTTTTTTACAAAGATACTGGAGTGTTTTGCATTTTCTTCTCTAACTCTTCTTAATAATGAGAAAACTGAGGTGAACAGGGTTAAATGATTGCTCAGGGAAATATTTACATTTATATTATTGTAGTTGTTGAGTTTTTCCTCTTTGTTCTGCTTTTGTTCATTTGTTTTATTTTTTAGTTTATGCAATTCCTCCTTCCTCAAAACTTTTCATATTTATTGGTCATTATGATACCATACTATTCCATTCGACCCATACACCAAAGCAAATATGATCAACTGTCATATGATTATCGATCATTATTTTTTCTCATCTCTCTAGCTATTTTGAAAGCCCAAGATACCAAAACTTCTACTTGTAATTAATCTGTGTGCATTCCCAGATCATTTAAGATGGAAGAACCCATGTGGGAGGTCCCAGGGCCCTATATTTGGAAGAAGATATTTTTTATTCCCTTACTACATGGATAATTCTTTCCATAGGCCATATGGCCAGAATAGGTTGAGTCTTTACAGTTATAAAATTTTGACAGTCATATTCTTTCTCTTTACATTGGTATTCAGGTAATGAATGTCTGATTTACACACAGCATATTTGAACTATGTTGTAATCTGTGAAGCTGGAAAGTCTACCTTTACTCACCTCTAGAAACTGTGGCCCAAAGAATCAGGCATGAGGTTTTAATCTGTTTCATTTGCCCTTTTTCAACTCTAGGTGAAGGTAGTTGTCCCAGGCCAATATTCTGAACCCTGATGACCCTGGAGTCAGTATTCCAGGACAGATGTTACTACTAGTCCATCAGGGAAGTCCTTAAAATTCTGAGAACTAGAATTTTAAACCAAGAAGGAGGCTCTATTCTAGACTATTATAGGAATTGAGTTTTACTGTGAATGAATCTTCTTCCCTTTCCCACAGTCTTAGTTGATATAAGAAATGATTATATCTTCTAGAATTTTGGGGGAGGAGAGGTATTTTTTTCTATACCTTAAAGCTAAATGTTCCTTTGTAAAAGCTTGATTGTTTAACTGTTTAAATGGAACAGGATGCTAGGGACCCCGAAATGTTTGGGGATCATAATTAATAGAAGATAGGACCAATGGCAAAAATAAGATGCCTGCGATTGCTTGAAACAACCCTAAACCCTATGGAAGTAGTTAAGTGAATCATTTTGGCCTTTATGCAATGGGGGACAAGGTAAACACTGTTATATACCTATGTATATTCCCATTATCAAAACATCAAACTATTGAAGTACCCAGAGACATCCAATGAATGAGTTTTGAACCAACAATGCAAGATTCAAAGAGACTTATTGTTTAGCTCAAGATAGGGTCTCCCACCTAAAAGCTGGTGAGTGACCCTGAGCTGTTCCTGAGCTGAGTTTTTATAGAGTAGTAGGCAGCAGGGGACAGGGTAGGCGGATGTCTTTAGGTTGGGAAATCCTGCAGATAAGGGGAATGTCTGTAAGTTATTCTTGCAGATGAGGGAATGTCTGCAGGGAAGAGATCCTGAGGATAAGGGGAAGGTCTGCAAGGTAAATAATGTTAGACTCTGGAGACCAGAGGTCTGCAAGTTTGGAATTCCTGTGGATAATCCTATTTCACCATAAAGTTATACAAGGGTTGTTATCAAGAAGTAAATAAGGTAATCTGAGTGGGTCAACAAATGCAATTTGGGTGTGAGGAAGGATAAAGGGGATATAGGTGATTATAAGGTGATTGGAGGAGGAATGAAGGTATGGGAAGGTATATAGGAAATAAAGGAAATGAGGTATGTAGGAGAGGGCAACTCAAACAGGTTTATTCCCAGAGGCTTGAGACAGAGGATACAGGGAGGAAATTAGGGCCAGTAGGAAATGTTTAGGTTTTGGCTGCAGGGTTTCTCTTTTTAGTTTCTAAGGTCTCTTGAGGGAGGAGTTGAGAGGGCCCCTCCCTGCCAGTCAAACTGATGGCTGGAGGAAGTCTTGGGTAGGTACTTCCTGCCAAGATGGATGCCCCCAGTTCTCTCAAGAAATAAAAAGAAAATGATTCCTTCCCTCTTTAGGCCTTGCTTCAATTTTCAATACAATGATTCACCAGAGGCTTGAATAGGTAACAAGGGGATTTATTAATCTCAGGTTAGTCAGAGGGAAAGAGGTTCAGGATTTTCTAACTGCTGCTAGGGAGAGGGGTGATGGTGGGGGATGGGTCATGGAGAGGTTTAGACTGAGAGACCTTGCTCTCCTAGTTGGGAGATTTGACTGCCTTTTAAATAAAATCCTTATTAAATCACTAAAACTAGGGGTAACTTATTTGAGGATACTCTACTTGTCTATAGAAACTAAAACCCACAATGTTCAATCACCAAGCCCTCCCTTCCACCCAGGGCCCAAAGGAAATTCAGGGGAAGGGAAGGGAATGTAGATGGAGAGATCAGGGAGAGGTCCAGAGAAATGAGATAGGTTTAAATTTCCCCAAGACAAGATAAGCACAGGCGAAGGTCGAAGCAAAGCCAAGCCGAAAGGCCACAGCTAACAGGCTAAGCCAAAGCAAAAACCTCCAGCCACAGTGAAAGCCAGAAGGCAAAAGCCCCGTCAGTTGGAACTTTACCTCTACTTATAGCTTTAAGTTCTAAATAACTTTCTGAAGATTCTAAGACTTCTAACTGACTTTTTGTGACCATTAGAAATTACAGAAGCAAAAAGTTTCTGTTAGCCACCTTTCATTACAGGGTCAGGTCCATAATGTCATACAGGGGTCAGGATTTTTAATTATAAATCCTTCTAGGTTCCACACTGTCAGTTACTGTGAAAGGTAATGGAAATAAAATATCAAAAAAATGAAACATCCTACCCTTAATAATCTTGTAGACCAGTGACGGGCAAATTTTTTAAAGAGGGGGCCAAAGGAAAGGAAATGCTCATCTGTTAGTCTGTTTCTAAGGCAACTCTTTCGAAATTTCATTGTATGGTATCCTACTCATTGTATTCATCAGATTAGGAATAATGTCACACAGCCAGCTAGAACATTTCAGGGGGCCAGCATATAGCCTGTGGGCCATAGTTTGCTCATCACAGTTGTAGTCTATTGGGGCAAAGAACATACACATATACAAGTATACAAAAATAACTATAAAATAAATACAAGAAAATTTAGGGATCAAGAGTACTAATAGTTTGAAAGAACCTAAAAAAGTTTCATGTAGAAGATGCTGCTTAAGCTGAGTCTTGGAAGAAGTAAAGAATTTTTTGAGACAGAAATGAGGAGAAAGTGCAGTCAAAGAATATGAGATGGCCATTCAAATATATAGAGTTGGAATGTAGAGGGCCTTGAATGAGGAAAATCCAGAAGAGTTTGGGAAATAGAATAATATATAATGACACTGGAAAGGTAGATAGGAGTCTAGCTTAAAAAGTCCAAAAGAGAATTTTCTATTTTATACTGTTATCCTATAGGCAATATGTATCCACTGATGTGTATTAAGGTGGAGGGTAACATGGTCAGAATTGCATTTAAGGAAAATCATTATGACAGTCAGAGAGGAGATTAGAATGAATAAGAGGACATTGAATAAGGTAACAGGGATCTGAATTAGTAACAGAAATGGTGGGAAAAGGATGAATAAAAGATTTGGAGGTTTAAAAAAAGGCAATATTTGGAAACTGATTGAATATTTTGGTTATTTGTTAAGGATATTCTGGTGAGGGAGAATGAATCAAGGATAAAAATGAGGATGCGGACATGTGATCCTAAAAAGATGATATTGGCTTCAACAGAAATAAGGAAGTTCTAGAGAGGTAGATTTAGGTTGGAGTAGAGGGAAGATAATGAGTCCTATTTGGGATATATTGAGCTAGAGAGAGTTTCCTCTCATATCAAATACAAGTAAAAAGCTGCTCAATTCATAAAATGTAATTACTTGAAGAAGATAAATGCAAGAATATATAACAATATTATTCTTGCAGAAAATCATTTAAAAGTTTTTAATGGCATAATGACTTGAAAATTTCTACTAGGAAATTGATTACGTGGGACTAGAGCACAGGAGACTGGGACTAGATTTAATGATCAGGGAGTCATATGTATTGAGATGATAATAAAATCCATGGGAACTATGAGATCACCAAGTGAAAGAGTTTAATGGGAAAGTGGGAACATGACACAAGACAAAAAATAGAAATTGGTCATATTATTTGACATCTAAAAGATCACTTATAACTTTGGTGTGGATAGTTTTAATTAAGTGACAAATGTGGCAAAAATTTATCACACCAATGTGAAAACTCCAATCTAATTAGGTTTATTGAGAAGAGGCCAAACTCCTAATAAAGGCAGACCCTGGTCAAGATCAGAACCAGAGACCCTGAGCCTTAGGAGATAGCCCTTTTTATGCCAAAAAGATCTGATGACACAGTGACAGAAAATACAATCACCACATTAATGATGCAAGTACTAATTATGTTAGAAAGTATTAAAAAAAATCACTATGGGTGGTAACATATTTATTATTATAGCTGACCTTTCAAAGGCCTATGCAATAAGGGGTTGGGAGGCTAGTTGTTTTTCTGATGACAATTATTATGAAATACTAGGTGTCAGCAGTTGGATGCCTGTCTAACTATCTTATTTATTATTATTCCTGTTGACTCCCTAGGAGCATAGGGCCGCAACCATCTCACGCCAGAGGACTCTGTTCTGGACAACTTCCCCCAGCTGGGCCCATGTCATTCCGACTGTTTTTGTTTCATTTTCGGCAGATCTTCGCCAGGTCTGTTTTGGTCTTCCGACTTTCCTCCTCCCTGGAGGGTTCCAGCTCAATGCTTGTCTGGCTACGTTGTCTTCCGGTTTTCGTAGCGTTTATGTCCTATCCATCTCCACTTACATTTCTTTATGTCCTGACTAATGGGATACTGGATTGTTCTTTCCCAGAGACTAGCATTGGAGATCTTTTCAGGCCATCTGATGTTCAAGATGTAGCATAGACATCTGTTAACAAAGACTTGGAGTTTGTTGGTGTTGACTTTCGTCACTCTCCATCTTTCTGATCCATATAGGAGGACGGCCTTTACATTGGTATTGAAGATTCAGAGCTTAGTGACAAGGGACAGTGCTTTGGAGATCCAGACAGACCTTAAGGTGTTAAATGCCTGTCTGGCTTTGTTGATTCGGTTTCTGATGTCCTCATCTGCTCCGCCATCCTTACTGACTATGCTACCCAAATAGGTGAAGTGGTCCATCTCCTTGATGTTTTCTCCCTGTAGTTGGATTGGCAGGTCCTGTCTGCTATTGACTGTGATGACCTGGTCTTCTTCTTGTTAATCTTCAGACCTGTCTTCTCCGCTTCTTCAGAGAGTCGTGCAAGTTTGGCTTGCGCATCCTGCTGCTTGTGAGAAAGGAGACAGATGTCATCTGCGAAGTCAAGGTCCTCAAGCTGTTTGGGTATCAGTCCATTGAATGCCTATATTGTTGTCCTTGGTAATTCTTCTCAAGATCCAATCTATGACCATCAAGAAGATAAGGGGCGAAAGCATGCAACCTTGCTTCACTCCTTTTGTTATACAAAAAAAAAAAAAAAAAAAAAAAAAAAGGTTATGGTGGACTAAGTGGAAACTCTTGGGTTATAGGCTTATGGTCAAAATGTAAACAAGATTTGACACCACCCTAAACTGTATTTTTCTTAGCTAATGTTTATAATTCATGTGAAATAAACTATATTATTTGACAATAACTCAAAGAACTAATAATTGTGTTATAAACAATAATCATAAAGGCTAATACTATTATAATCAAAAGGGGTAGGGGACTTCACACTCACACAAGGTCAGGAGGCAAATGCAATGGATCCAAAAGGGAATAAGAATCAATAAGAATAGATAGCTTTTTCTAGGGATCTGGCTAAAAGTGGAGCAAAGCCTTTGGATTATAACTTGAGAAGGAATAGTGGGATCTAGTAAAGATGTCCTAAAATAGGGGAAATTCATGCATGCTTGATTATTTTACTTCTCTTCACTTTTGTGTATCTAATCCAATATTTTATTCTTTTCAAAGAATCAATTGATATGAAAAATCTCTATATTGTGTCTTAACTTCTGTAAAGATTGAAATTAATATTCAATGCCTCCAAAGTATATTTATAAGGATTTTATTTAAAAAGCCCGGGGGAAGAACCTCACTCACCCTTCACCATGGTGCCTTCTCTCCAAAAAGCCCCCTACAACATGCCCACCATAACCATATCAAAAGCAGCCCGCGAAACCCACAACCAATAGGAAAAGGCTAAAGGCCTTATGGGTATGGTGAAAAGGAGTTTGGGTAATGTAGTTTTAACTCACAACCAATAGGAAGAGGCTTAAGGAATTACGGGTAATGTAGTTTTAAAGGGAGTACAAGGTATTTTCAACTTTACACTTTTCAAGTCTCTGTTTATATTTCTTGATTTATTCCTTAAAATATCTCATTTCTGTCATTTCTTTAACATTTTCATTTAATTCTTTGCTTGCTATTTTGAACCATTCCGAAGGACTTTTCAAATGTATTGAACTATCTTTACCTTTCCTGTTTTACACTTTTCCGAATTTTGGCTTAATTTCCTTTGTTGTGACCTGTTTATCCATTGAAATGTATCTTATTTAGATATTTGTTGATTTATCTTCTTTAGTGTGCTTTTGTCTATTTTAATCAACTTCTACTGATTTTTCTATTCTCCCTTTCTCTGAAAATTTGCTGACTTCTCACCCCCTTTCCCATCAAAAGATTGAACAGTTTTGTGCAATAACTCCCTCTGCTCTTGTTGTCTTCCTATTAATCAATTTTTACCAATACTATGCTTTTGGACACAGCTATAAAGTGATTCTGAGTAGTACTACAGTAATGCCTGTTCAACTCTATCAGACCTATTACAGTTCCAAAATCCTTTCTATAATTTGTTGCATTCAGTTCCTAGACTGTTCCCCAATGTTATTCCTACAGAAATTGGAGCAGGAAATTCTCCTCTTATTCCTACTTGATGTTTATTTCTTCCAAAGCTGTATAAATTGATTTATATGAGTGGTATATTTCTGTTACTCTCCTTTTTCCATTTTCTTATCCTCTTATAACTTTATGCTTCCACAGCTGCCTCCTTTCCATTAAGTTAAACACAAGATAATAATAATAGTTAAGTTTTATGTAGTATATAATATGTGCCAGGTACTGTGCTAAATGCTTTATTCTTATCTCATGTGATCCACACAAGAACCCTGATAGGTAAATGCTATCATTATTTCCATTTTATGGATAAATAAATTGTGGTAAAAAGAGGTTAAATTATTTGCCAAGGGCATACAGCTAGAAAGCATCTGAGGCCAATTTTGAACACATATCTTCTTGACTCTAGGCCCAATGCCCTATCCTCTGGACCACCTACTTGCTCAAAACAGGTCTGTTATACAAAATTCTAATCTACTAGTTCAAAAGATTCCTCTTGGAACATTTTTATGGAGTAAACTCAAAAGCTGAGTGGGTCACAGTTCGGCAATTGTATATATTACCAAGATTGGGCCAAACAATGGCTCTGGTTTAGGAGGGAATGATTAAAAGAAGATGTAGCATTCCTGAAGAATAGAACCCCTATTTACCTAGAAGCCAAGACCTCTCTGAGAAACTATAGCCACAAGGATCTTAGCATTTCCATAGGCCAGAACCATTCCTGTGGCATAAGATCAGGGAGCAGAAGCCAGAAGAGAAGAAACTAGGAGCTAGTCAACTGGTCTACATTATTTTTTTCTGTAAGAATTATTTTGTGGTACTTTCTTGCATTTATCTTTATTTAATTGTCAAGTTTTCAGAATTGGGTAGCTTTTTTTCCTTATTTTTGATATGAGAGGAAGCTCTTGGATATCTCCCTTCACTGTCTTCCATGGATTCATCTTTTTGATTATTCTTTTTTCCCATGAGAATGGTTAGACTGATCTCTTTCAATGACTATGTATTTACTCAAGTAGTACTTGTGCAGTTCTTGGGCTTAATGTAATTAGCATAATGTTAACTTCTAATTGGAGTATTTTGAGAATTTTATCACTGACAAGGATCATTGATTGTGCATATATATATGTATATATATATATACACATACACACACAAACATATACATATTATATATATATATATATATATATATATATATATGAGAACAAGTAAAGATGGAAAATGTAGGGAATATTTTAATGGTTTTTTAAAAGTGCTCTCCAATATGTCCTCTTCTCTCCTTTGACAGTGGTCCACCTTCCTGCAGACCCTCATCATCTGGTATACCTCACACTTAGACTATTGCAATAGCCTATGGTTGGGTCTACTTGCTTCCCCACTCCAACCCATCCTCCTTTCAGGCACTGAAATGATTTTCCTAACACTCATGCCTGACCATGTCACCCTGCCTACTCAATAAACTCTGGTGGCTCCTTATTACCTCCAGGATCAATATAAAGTCCTCTGGTTGGCATTCAAAGCCCTTTCTAATCTAACCTCCTGCTACCTTTCAGTATTCTTACACCTTAATACTCACCACATACTCTTTAAGTGACACTGGCCTCCTTTCTGATCTTTGAACAAGATATTCTATCTCTGAGCTATGGGAATTTTATCTGACTATCCTCCATACCTAGAATGTTCTGCCTCCTCATGTCTACCTACTGGTATCATTTTAAGTTCCAACCAAAATTCCATCTCCTACAGAAAGTCTTTCCTAACCCCACTTCATTCTAGTGTCTTCCCTAAATTAATTATTTCCTATATTTATTCTAGGTAGATAGTTTGTATATATTTGTTTGTTTTGTCCACCATTAGATTCTCATCTTCTTAAGAGCAGGTGGGGGTCCCCCCCCAATTTTTGTACCCCCAGTGCTTAACAGACTACCTGGCACATAATAGGCAATAAATAAATGTTGATTGATTGATTGCTATCCTCATGACAATCTCATGAGGTATATATCTTAAGCAATATTCTTTTCTTTCTACTGATGAGGAACAGAACTTGAGAAAGGTTAGGTGCCTTTCTTATAGATGTAGCTAATAAGTAATGAATTTGGATTCTAACCCAGTTCTTCTGACTCCAAGATTCTAAGTACAGTAGTAAACACCTTAACATCTTTCCCTGTTTTATGCTTATCTTGATGTTTACGTTCTATTAGATCATTGAATAAGAAATAATATAATATATTTATATAAATAATATAATAAATAATATCATAATAAAATATTTTACATTTCCCAAAGTAGGATTCCCACAAGATTTTAATGTATATGTGAGAAATATCTTCTTATGGGAAAGTTTTTATGGCTGCATTTTGTTCATATTTTTTAAAAAAAAATATGATCACAGAAAGATCTTACATTCTTTGCATGTCTATATGACCACCTCTCAGGCTTCTATGACAATCTATTTTAATACCTTAATATAGATTGAAAATGACTCTGAGTTCTAAATATCAGCACAATCATTCCACATGCATTTATTAAGTACTTCCTATGTAACAGACATAGTTTTAGGTGCTTGGGATACAAAGGCCAAAAAAAAACCCTTTCTACCTCAAGGATCTTATATTCTATCCAACTCAGGAATTTGAAAGAATGAAAACTCTGTGAGGTTTTAACAAACTAGAAAAACTATTAGTATAGACCCAATGAGAGATTATATTCTTTATTAGAAGACCAGCCTAGCCAAGGGTAGAGACACTCATTGCAAAAAGCATTGACCATTGGATGGCTAGTCTTGGCCATGATTACCCATGAATCACATTAAGAAATAATTCACTGTTAAAATACAAATATTCTATAAACTATTAACATTCTTGTGAAAATAAGTGTGCTACTTAATTTGCCTTATTACCTTCAGAAGGAAAATAATCATATTTACTAGGGTGGAGAATAGAGTAACAGCACTTCTTCATTCAAAAGGCAGCTTGCACAGACCACTAAAAGGAAGCTGAGGAAGGGAGTGTGGGGGAAGCTGAAGTTTAATGTTCACCTACTGAGAGCACAACAGAGGGTACTTGAAGAAGTAAGAAGAGCACTTAAAGGACAGGATAGAGATAGAGATTTCATTATGACCAAGGAAACTGCCTATTGAGTAAATGCAGTCAGAGGTAAGCAAAGGACAGAGAGGATTAGAGCATATGTACCTATATTAGACATACAGATAGATAGATAGATAGATAGATAGATAGATAGATAGATAGATAGATAGATAGATAGATAGATAGATAGATGGAAATAAATAGACAGACAGACAGACAGACAGATAGATAGATAGATGAATAGATAAATATTCATAGTTAGACAAATAGACATATATACATATGTGTGCCTATATCTATACATATGGATATAAATATAGATATATATATGTATATAGGTATGTAAGTATAAAATCTCAGTGGTTCTGTCATTGTTAACATTTCCATTTTCTTTTTTAAATCTTTATTATTTATATGTTTTAGCAATAATTTTTTAAATTTTAAAAATTTAAAAAAATTTTTTTAATTTTTAAATAAAATTTAAATTATTAAATTCTGAATTATCTCTCCTCAGTAACTCTTCCACCCAATGAGAACGCAAGGAATATAATAAAAATTAAATACATGAAAGGAAGAAATATATATTCCCATGTTACCCATGTTGCCTCTCAAAAAAGCAAGAATCCCATTCCATCCTATTTTTTTGTGCTTATCCTTCTCTCTTTTTACCATAACCCTCCTCAAAAGGTGATTTTCTTCTTTTTGCAACCCTTACTTTCTGTCTGGGGATAGAATTGATACTTTCTCTCTTACTATGGAATTGATACTGTCATTTCAAAGGGAGAAGAGAGGTAAAGGGTAAGCAGTTTTCCCAGGATCACACAGCTAGAAAGTGTTGGAGACCAATATGAATTCAGGACCTCCCATCTCCAAGTCTGACTCTCTATACACTGAGCCACCTAACTGCCTCCTGTTTTACTTCTAACTGGTGACTCCCTTAATCTGCCCTCCTTTTTTCATTCATTCTCCCATCTCCACAACCACCTCCTGTCCCAGTCACTTCTCTTTCAGGCAAGATAGATCTACCAAACTCAATACACATTTTTATTCTTTCTTCATGTGAAATTAGTATATAATTAATATAAAAATGTAACCTCTTACCTGCACATGCACATTAAGTCAGGACAACAGCCAGCAAAGCTACATGGGTACTTGGAATCCAGACTTCCAGACTTTCTCTCCAATTTTTACTAATAAATAATTAACAATTAATTTACCATCTCCAAGAAAAATTTAATCATTACACCCTCTTTGAATCAATTCTGATAAGAGCAAGGTTCAAACATTGCCCACCTCCCCATTTTCTCTTCACCATAAAAGCTCTTTTTTACATGCCTCATTTATGTGAAATAATATTCTGCATTCTTCCTCTCCTTCCCCATTCTCCTAGGTCATTCTTTTTTTCTAACTTCTTCATTTTTTAGATCATCCTGACAAAATTGACTTCACCATTGGCCCTCTATTTAATGTAACAAATAAAATTAGTATAGAGTGACAAAATTAATCATGGTTTCAAAGGGTTTATTGAAAGCTATTTAGAAAAATGAAGCCACGTGCCTATTAAGATTTAGTTCAAAAGTCGTGCCATTACCTCTACCCACCAAGCTGCTTCAGCAGGAAAAAAAGAATTACCAATCCCATCCTGAGTCTTTAAACTCTTTGTTTACGTTATTAGGTAATTGCCTATGTAAGACAGGAAGCCAATTGAATCATGGGAAATGTAGTTTGAAAGGAGCCTAAATGTCCACAGAAATTTTAGATCAAGGACCTCAAAATTAGTTCAAGGACTCCCAAATTTCCAATATCACACTATGTAGACTCTAACTACCCTATTAATCATAGTGTTCTTAGGTGTCATATGTATCATTTTCCTCATGTAAAAATCTAAATAGTTCAATTTTATTGTCTCATGATTTTCTTTTCATGTTTACTTTTTTAAGCTTCTCTTGATTCTTCTATTTTGAATGACAAATTTCTTTTTGAGCTCTGGTCTTTTGATCGAGAATGCTTAAAAATGTTCTAATTCATTGAATATCCATTTCCCCTAGAATAATTATATTCAGTTTTGTTGGATAGATTATTCTTGATTATAATCATAGTTCCTTTGCCTTCTCAAACATCATTTCTAATCCCTCTACTTCTTTTAACATGGAAACTGGTAAACCTGGCTCTATGTCATGTGAATAGTTTTTTTCTCGCTATTTGTAAAAATTTCCTCTTGATCTGGGAGCATTGGAATTTGACTATAATATTCCTGGGAGTTTTCATTTTAGGGTCCCTTACAGTAGGTGATCAGTGAATTCTTTCATTTTTATTATCTGGTTCTAAAATATCAGGGCGGTTTTCCTTTAAAAATTAAGGAAAGGGGGCAGCTGGGTAGCTCAGTGGATTGAGAGCCAGGCCTAGAGAAGGGAGGTCCTAGGTTCAAATCTGGCCTCAGACACTTCCCAGCTGTGTGACCCTGGGCAAGTCACTTGACCCCCATTGCCTACCCTTACCAGTCTTCCACCTATAAGTCAATACACAGAAGTTAAGGGTTTAAAAAAAAATTAAGGAAATATGATTTCTAGGCTCCTTTTATAAAATCATGACTCTAAAGTTATACAAGAATTTGTAAATTATCTATCTTTGCTGTATCTGTTTTTTTAGGTTAGTTGTTTTGTCCAAAGAGATATCATTGTTGTTCCTTTTTTCATTCTTTGACTTTGTTTTACGGTTTCTTGGTACCTCATGGAGTCTTTAGCTTCCATTTGAACAATTTTTGGAAGGAATGATTTTCTTCAGTAAACTTTTGTATCCTTCTTTTTCCCTACCTGGTCAATTATGCTTTTAAGAATTTATTTTCTTCAGTGAATTTTCTACCACATTTGTCAGTGGATCAGTCCTATCTTTTAAAATGTTATTTACTTCAATGTTTTTTGTGCCTCTTTTACCAAGCTGTCAATTCTCTTTTCTTAATTCTATTTTTGCATCACTTTATTTTCCTAATTTTTCCTCTACTAAACTTATCTCTTTCTTTAGCTCTTTTAAGAATCCTTGTTGGATTTTTTCAATTCAATTCAAAAAATAAAATAAAAACAAAAACAAAAATCATTGTTGGACTTTTGTTCAATATGTATTTTTTCTTTGAGACATTGCTTGTAATTGCTTCCACATTTTCATCTTCTAAGTTTGTGCCTTGATCTTCCCTGTCACCATAGTAGATTTTTACTATAAGGTTCCTGTTTTGTTTTGTTTTGTTTTCCAGTCTATTATTTCAATATATTTCTTAACATTTAACTTTTATGTTAAAGCTGGCTCTATTCCTGAGAGGTAGAAGGAGGAAACACTGTACCAAATATCAGGCTTTTTTCCCACTGCTTTTTTCAAAGCTAGTCCTGGGAGTTTGGATGTTTCATTGCTTCCAAGTTTGTGTAATCTGTGAGGAACTATTTTTTTGGTCTGCACTATGGTCTTTATCCAAGAAGAGGCTCTGCTCCTCTATAGCCTCTATTAGTGTTAGTCTCCACTCTGGCACTATGATTACTAGCTGCATATTAGTAATGCAACAGTGTCCTGCATGCAGTGTCAGCTCAAGGTCTCCTGTAATCTCTTTCCAACCTGTTGTCTGAACTCCTTAACTCCTTGCTATCTCATCTGAGAGCTCCTAAAGGTGCAGCTTCCACTGTGGCAGCCTCCTTTAAGGCTCACTGCTAGTGTTACCACCACATACACTCTGAGACAGCCCCTACCTTAGTGTCACAAACCTCTCCTGCTGACCTTCTATTTGCTCTGCTTCTTCAGAATCAATTTGACACATTATTTTAATATTGATTATAGGATAAATTTCAGAGAGTTCAGATGAATTGGTGCCTCTAATCTGCCGTCTCCACTCCACCTTCTATTCACATTTCCAAGCTCTTGACCCTTTCTACATTATTCTAAATTATCCTATTAATCACACTCATATAATGACTATTTGGGTAATAGGAGACGGACATGATAACCAGTCACAGCCAGAGAATAGGCAAAGTCTGAGGTTGGCATTCCTCTTTATTTTGGATCTAAGAAGAAATGTTGCTTCTTTATTTCCAAGAAAAGATGGCAGAAATTAATATCTGGATCTTTTTCTCTGAATACTCAATTTAGTTCATTTTTCTTTTCTTTATATCTTAAGTGATTCAGACACTTTCAATATCTATAAGAATGTTTATCTGAATATTTCAGCTAAGTTAATACCAGACATATAAAAGTATGCAGACACGTGCTCCCTAGTGTAGAAGATTCAAATTCTATTTCATAACAGCAATAAAATATTGTAGATAGAAATTTTCTAAGAAATATGTGGCTTTTGTCTACCTCCATATTGCTATACCTAAGCCCTATGACAATCACTTAGAAATGTATTTCTTATTAAATCTTATTGCCTATAGACTTTACCAGAAAATACGATCTTTTTCAGGGTTGATAGCATTATTGAGATTTCAAAAGTGTTTTATATTTGGTCATTTCATTATCATTCATCTTCCTTGAACTTTATTGTTGATCCACAAGACAGTAATTCTGCCTTAAAGCAAGCTTATAGATCAGTTAAGGAAATAAACTTGAGAATTGAATTCAGGCTACATTCAGTTTAATTTTCAATTTTGTGCTCCATTTGAATTACACTTAGTTTTCTTGATGAGCAGCTTGTGTGGTCTCTTCATAAAATGGCTTTAATGCAACTTTGTTAACAGAGTTGGTCCTATTAAGTTGGCTGAAATGTACATTGGCTTGGAAAAGGAAGGAAAACAAATGTGATTTAGTAAAAGAGTATTTGACTATTCTGTCCAAAAAACTGAAATGACCAAAGATGGTGCAATGTCACTTTATTGACAGTATACTACATATCTCTCCTTAGTTGGATATACATTATCTTCAACAAATAATTTCAAATGCAAATATCTTGACTATAATTCACTCTTGGCCATGTGTGCAAGGGAACAAGAGACTTAGGGGAGGAAATTGTTGTGCTAGACAAGCAACTACCCTGATTCTCAAATTCTGCTTTTGACCCTCACTTTGAGATCAAAGGGGCTCCTGAAAAGAAGAAACAAGTTGCCATCAAATGGAGAAAGGAGCCATCATAAGTTGCAGGGGACAAGTCGGAAGGAGTAATGAGATGACTCCTCAAAGATGGGAGTTGTTCATCATGAATTAAAATAAATAAAATAAATGTGAGGAGCGGGTCCTGACAAAATGTGGACTCCTTTCATAAGGCTGTAAAATGGAGTAAAAAAAAAAAGAAAAGAAAATTGAGATAAGTTTCATGTTCCTAGCTTAAACTCCTTTTTCCCACATCCATCTCAGCCAGACATATTGAGGAACACATGATAGGTTAGTCCTTTAAGAGGCTAGCAGATGAAGTTGTTACCATTGATTGGTTAAAACTCATGTGAGTGATTGGGGTTGTAAACTGCATTATGATCACCTGGCTCTCATAACGAGATTGTAACTCTAGTAACCAGCCAATGGTGAATAAGAGGAGGTACAGATTTGCATTAGGGACCAGAGTAAAGGAGAGCCTGCATGCTCCTATTCCTTGTACTTGCTTGCTGCCTGTTAACACAGGCTCATGAGTATCCATTCTCAAGAGGATAAAATAAAAGGGCCTTTGCCACATTAATACCCAGTTCAAGATTCTTTTGAGTAGGTGGTCGTTTCTCTCAATAACTTTAATTTTTCCATAGGCTACATTAATATCTCAATGATTGGAATTAAGTAGTTCAATTCCTTTACTGTAATCATTATATATCTTTGACCTTTTTGTCTGCAACACAACTTTAAAAAATATCTTTCCATTTCACTTAGTATTCATTACTAAAATTGATGAAACAATTGAAGCATAAACTGTGAACTGGGCTAAATCTATACTTTTGAGCTGGGAGAGAGGTGATGACACTCTTACCCTTACACTGCTCCCTTCTCTAGGGAAGGACAGAGTCAAATGTATCCATAGCTTATTTTCTCACTTTTACTGGAATCCATCCCTCAGCCACATGAAAATGCAGACATAGAGAAAAAAGGGGATAATCTGCTTTCAAAAACTGGAAGTAAGACTTTAACTGAAATTAACTGAAATCTTATAGATGTTATTCAGTAAGGCAGCTCTTTGTTAATGTCAAACCAATTGGAAGAGAATGGCAGGAAAGATTATGAGTAAAGCTAATTATCAGAAAAATCCATGATTGGAAAAGGACAGTCACTGAATGCACAGCAAGGATCTCTGCATATTATCAATGTAAAGTTCCTTTTCTTTCAGTTTAAAGAAAAATCACAGAATCTCAGAATTGGAAGAGATGTTTTAAGATCTGACTGGGAATTGCCTCTATAACAGAGGTATCCAGTAGTCTCTAGAGCACCACTGAATCAGATTAAAATGTAATTAGAAAATACTTAACAAACATATTAAAATATAATATAGATATTGTTCATATATGGTTTCCTAAATCAACATATGATAAGGAGTCCTTATGTACAGTTTCATGGCTTTATCTATTTGAGTTTGACACTACTGCTCTATAACATCAATGACAAGAGATCATACAGCTTTTGTTCAAAAACCTCCTAATGAGGTCAAAACCCACTCCTTCCTAAGGATCCATGTTCTACTTTTGGTCTACTTTATTAGCAAGTTTTTCCTTACATTAAGTCTGTGCTTTTTGGAAACTGTCCTCTCTTTGTTCCTACTTCTGTCCTCTGAGGGGACACAGCCCAGGTCTTCTTTATAAGATTATCCTTCAAGCACTTGAATATAGCTATAGTTTCTCACTGTGGCTTCTCTTCTCCAAGTTAAAAAATCCCAGTTTCTTCAATAGATGCCCATGTAGCACATTCTTGATTGTCATCTTCTCAGTCCAATTTGTGGCTGTGAATTTCCTTCTTAAAATACAATGCCTATAACTAAACACAATATTCCAGATATGGTCTGATTAAGATAGGACAAACAGTATTATCAACAACCTTGTTCTAGGGATTAAATTATTTAAAATTATTCTTATTTAAATTCAAACATTATCCCTGTCCTTCTTGTTCATCCTTAATTTTCAAAGAGAGCCATGGACATCACAGGGTGATGTTTTAACTTGGGCGTGAACTAGATTTAAATGAGGTAAAGTTTCACAAAGTCATAAGCCTCTCTCTCTGACTTTCAGAGTCATCTAAGTCTAGTAGCAAGACAAAAGTCAGGATGAATAGTGATAAGCCAGCATGCAGTGGATGACCCTACCATCTTTGTTGTCTGACCAAACTCTAAGTTCTCCAAGAACCTACTTGTACAGAGAGCCAGCTCTATTTGGGAGGGAGGGGGGGGTCCTGAGTGGCATTTAGTAGCATCAGATTGAAAAGACCAGAAACAGAAAGCTGAGAACAGCCAGGCTAAATGTTTAGCTCATGGCTGCTCCAACTGCTATGAAGTCAGAGTTTATTATATACTGTTTTCACACAAAGAACACAAAGAAAGAATCACATCAGTGAAGGGGTTATAAATCATACAAAAACCCATTAAAATCTAAAAAGTAGAGAGATAGGTTCAGGGTCAAGGGTCATATGCCAACCACCAATTAGTTGTGGGTTAATTCTGGGAGCAGAAATATATTTCATAGAGATTTTTACTAATTGAGTCCTGTCCTTTTGAATTATAGGACTGCACCTGGTCAGATAAAGTCGTGTCTAGCTTTGTCTGTCTCCAGCCTGATTATCTAAGTAATATATCTTTTTGAAGTTAAGGCTTCTTAATTATCAAGGAGAAAAATGGTTAACTCAGTAGCTGCTGGTCTGCTAAGATCTCAAAGCTTTCCAGTAAGAATATTAAGAAAAGGTGAGAATCTGAAAATCAGTCAAAAGAGGAATCTCAGATTTTTACCTTAGATGGCCCATTCTGTCTGCGTCCTGACATGCAGTGCAGAAAAAATCATACGCACAGTTTTACTTGCCAATGATTTTGTAATGGGATCCAGATAAAATATCTATTACAGACTCTATTTCTCTAAATGACTCCCAATAGCCTCCTGGAGGGGTCAAGTTGTTTTTGGATTAACCAACCTGCTGGTACCAGAGCTTTTCAGGGTTCCGGTGACTAGGACCAAACACAAAGACTGCCTCAGCCTGGATTGGTCATGTAGGAAATCCAGATAACAGGCCCTATCCAGACCCTATTTCTCCAGTTGGCCTTCTACATACTTCAGTCACTTTCAGGGCTATGGGGGGAAAATTGTTCTATTTTTTGACCAGGGAAAGCTTTTTGTGAAGAAATATTTAGGGGACCTTTAACTTTTTCTATTCTGGTGCAGTCAGCATTCCCCAGTGCCTGTATCAGGCCCAACTATTGCCATGGAGGTATAATATTAAAAGCTAATATTATACAAAATGTAATACACCAAATGTAATATTTAGAAATTGGTTTGGAAATAAAATATTAGTTTTAAAAATATTATTGTGGTCACTGTTTATAAAACAATTAACCCTTAAGTCATGAGAATGATAGTAACTTTTAACAATATAAATTTAATATAAATATAGTCTAAGAAAGAAGTAAGGAGGGAAGGGAGTAAAAAATGTTTTCTAGCTTACCATCCTAATCTTACCAGCCCATGAGAGTGTCTTCCACCCCAACCACCAATGCCAAATTGCAGAAAGACCCCCAGCCAAAGATGTCCAGAGAAAAATGCCTCCTTTTCTCTACTGTCTCATTTTTCTATCCTCTTTCTCCATATCATTTCCTTTCCTTGTGTGCTGATCTACTGCACCTCAGAAGCCAATCAAAGTCTCTGTTTAGAGCATTCCAGCCACACTAATTGGCTGGCTAATGGGCTGACTCAGATGAACAGAAAGTTCACTACTCTGGGAGGAAGCAGTTCCCTTTACATAGAGGCAAACTACATGATGTTTGAAAGTCATTAACCTATAGAAGAATATGGGAGGAATAGCATAGAGTAGAAAAGCCATCTCAGGAACCTAAGGAACTCTCTTTACCTCCAGATTTGAACTAACACTCTGGGCTGACACCTTGCTCTCAGCATTTATCTCATCTAGCAATCATTGACAAACCTCTGCTCAGTACTAGGGATCAGATTTATACCTAAAGTTAGGAAGACTGGGATTTCCAGGCTAAGATGGCTGAAGGGCAGAAGCAAGGATTTTCTTCTCCTCACCACCAACCAATATAAAGCACCTCAAAAAGATAAAAATCAAAATGGGATGAGTGAAGGGGCTCTACTGTATGGTAGAGCCTTGAAGGAAGGCAGCTTTTGGGCATTTCCACTCTTTAAGGGGGTAAAATTATTCCAACCAAAGCACAAGCTGATCACTCCTCCCCAACTCCACTTACAGCACCAGACTCAGGGTGAGCACAGGTCAATCTCTAGGTTCTTGAGGGGCTGGATGGGGGATGAACCTTCCTCTATCAGATCTAGATAAATCAAAGAAAAAAATAAATAAGAAAGAGGTAAGAGATGTGAATGAAATCTTGGAAAAATTAGAGTTAATAAATATATGGAGAAAAATAAATAGGGACTAACTAAAAGGAATACATTCTTTTCAGCAGCACATGGTACATTCACAAAGATCAACCATGTACTAGGGCCTAAAATCATGGCAAACAAATTAAAAAGAACAGAAATAATAAATGCAACCTTAACAGATGATAATGCAATAAAAATATTAATTAGTAAGGGCACAAGGAGTGGGAAATAAGAAATTAATCAGAAATTAAATAACATGATTCTCCAAAGTTGGCTGGTTAAAGAACAAATCATAGGAACAATTAACAATTTCTTTGAAGAGAATGACAATGATAAGGCATCCTTTCAAAATCTATGAGATGCAGCTAAAGCCTTACTCAGGGGAAAATTTATATCCTTGAATGCATATATTAACAAATTAGGGAGGGCAGAGGTCAATGCATTGGGTATGCAAATCAAAAAACTAGAAAGTGAACAAATTAAAAATCCCTAGGTGAAAACTAAATGAGAAATCCTAAAAATTAAAGGAAAAATTAATAAAATTGAAAGTGTAAAAACTATTGAATTAACAAATAAGACTAGAAGCTGGTACTTTGAACAAACAAATAAAATAGATAAAATACTGGTTAATCTAAAAAAAAGGAAAGAAGAAAACTAAAGTAATAGTATCAAAGATGAAAAGGGAGACCTCACCTCTAATGAAGAGGAAATTAAGGCAATCATTAAAGACTATTTTGCCCAATTATATGCCAATAAATATGGCAATCTAGGTGATATGGATGAATATTTACAAAACTATAAATTGCCTAGATTAACAGAAGAAGAAATAGAATACTTAAATATTTCCATATCAGAAAAAGAAATTGAACAAGCCATCAAAGAAATCCTTAAGAAAAAATCTCCATGGCCAAATGAATTCATAAGTGATTTCTAACAAACATTTAAAGAACAATCTCAATACTATACAAACTATCTGACATAATAATCAAACAAGTTCTACCAAATTTCTTTTATGACATAAATATGGTGCAAATTCCAAAGCCAGGCAGATCAAAAACAGAGAATGAAAACTATAGCCCAGGCTCATTAATGAACATAGATGCAAAAATCTTAAATAGAATACTAGCAAAAAGACTCCAGCAAGTGATCATGAGGATTATTCACTATGATCACTATGGATTTCTACCAGGAATGCAAAGATGGTTTAATATTAGGAAAACCATCCACATAATTGACCATTTCAACAAACAAACCAACAGAAATCACATGATAATCTCAATAGACGCAGAAAAAGCCTTTGACAAAATACAACTCTCATTCCTATGGAAAACTCTAGAAAGTATAGGAATAGAAGGGCCTTTCCTAAAATAATAAATAGTATGTTTTTAAAACTACCAGCAAGCATGATCTGCAATGGGGATAAATTAGAAGCTTTCCCAGTAAGATCAGGAATGAAACAAGGATGCCCTTTATCACCTCTATTATTTAACATTGTACTGGAAACACTAGCAGTAGCAATTAGAGAAGAAAAAGAAATTGAAGGTATTAAAATAGGCAATGAGGAGACAAAACTCTCATTCTTTACAGATGATATGATAGTCTACTTAAGGAATCCTAGAGAATCAACTAAAAAGCTAGAGGAAATAATCAACAACTTTAGCAAAGTTACAGGATACAAAATAAACCCACAAAAAGCATCAGCATTTCTATATATTTCCAACATATCTCAACAGCAAGATTTAGAAAGAGAACTTCCCTTTAAAATCAAATATTTAGGAATCTATTTGCCAAGACAAACACAAGAACTATAAGAACACAATTACAAAACACTTTCCACACAATTAAAACTAGATCTATACAATTGAAAAAACATTGATTGCTTGTGGGTAGGACAAGCTAACATAACAACAATGACAATTCTACCCAAATTAATTTACTTATTCAGTGCCATACCTATCAAACTACCAAGAAACTTTTTTATTGAATTAGAAAAAATTATAACAAAGTTCATTTGGAAGAACAAAAGATCAAGACTATCAAGGGAAATAATGAAAGAAAAATGTGAAGGTTGGGGGAGTAGCAATACAAGATCTTAAACTGTACTATAAAGTAGTGGTCATCAAAACAATATGATAATGGCTAAGAGACAGAAGGGAGCATCAGTAGAATAAACTTGGGATAAGTGATGTCAGCAAGAGAGTCTATGATAAACCCAAAGAGCCAGTTTTGGGGACAAAAACCCACTATTTGATAAAAACTGCCAGGAAATTTGGAAAATGGAGTGGAAGAAATTATATTTAGATCAACATCTTACACCCTAAACCATGATAAATTTAGAATGGGTGATTGACTTAAATATATAGAAGGAAACTATACATAAATTAGGTGAACATAGACTAGTATGCCTATCAGATATATGAGGAAGGAAAGATTTTAAAACCAAGTAAGAGTTAGAAAAAATTACAAAATGTAAAATAAATTATTTTGATTACATTAAACTAAAAAGTTTCTGTACAAACAAAACCAGTGCTACCAAAATTAGAAGGGAAGCAACAAATTGGGAAAAAATCTTGGTAACAAAAAACTCGGACAAAGATCTAATTAATCAGCTATATAAGGAGCTAAATCAATTCTACAAAAAAATCAAGCCATTCCCCAATTGACAAATGGATGAGGGACATGAATAGGCAATTTTCAGATAAGGAAATCAAAACTATCAATAAGCACATGAAAAAGTGTTCTAAATATCTTATAATTAGAGAAATGCAAGTTAAAACAACTCTGAGATATCACCTCACACCTAGCAGATTGGCTAATATGGCAGCAAAGGGAAGTAATTAATGTTGAAGGGGATGTGGCAAAATTGGGACATTAGCACATTGTTGGTGGAGTTGTGAATTTATCCAAGCATTCTGGAAGGCAATTTTGGACTATGCTAAAAGGGTTTTAAAAGAGTGCCTGCCCTTTGATTCAGTCCTACCACTGCTTGGTTTATACCCCAAAGAAATCATAAGGAAAAATGTTTATAGGCACGCTCTTTGTGGTGGCAAAAAATTGGAAAATAGGGGGATGCCCTTTGATTGAGGAATGGCTAAACAAATTGTGGTATATGCTGGTGATGGAATACTATTGTGCTAAAAGGAATAATGAACTGGAGGAATTCCATGTGAACTGGTACAACTCAAGGAATTGATGCAGAATGAAAGGAGCAGAACCAGGAGAACACAGAGAGAGATACACTGTGGTGTAATAGAATGTAATGGACTTCTCTACTAACAGCAATGCAATGACCCAGAATAATTCTGGGAGACTTATGAGAAAGAATGCTATCCACATCCAGAGAAAGAACTGTGGGAGTAGAAACACAGAAGAAAAACAACTACTTGATCATATGGTTGGATGGGGATATGATAGGGGATATAGACTCTAAAGAATCACCCTAGCTCAAATATTAATAATATGGAAATAGATCTTGATCAATGACACATCTAAAATCCAGTGGAATTCCTTGTTGGCTATGGGAGTGGCATGGGAGAATGAGAGGGACAGAACATAAATCATGTAACCATGGGAAAGTATTCTAAATTAATTAAATAAATGAATGAACTTAAAAAAAAAGAACAGCTGAAAACTCTTTTTTATCTCTTTCTCTCTCTTACTATTAAATGCTTATAATTCTAGTAATAAGCCTCCTGATTAATTTTTATTTAGAACAGCTTAACATGCTTGGGGTAGAGATTCTCCTAATTGACCAATGGTTTTGAGATCTATCAGTTATCATTAGTCTAATTTATCCCTTCTGCCAAAATTGTTTTTATCAGGTATGTGGTATAGCTTCTTGAAGCTATAGGAGGGAGTTGGGTGAAAGGTTGATACTCAGTGCTATCCAAGTCGGCATTAGAGGATATTTGGATTCCTTCTCACATTATTGATTCAAAATGATCATGCAATCTTTTAGAACATTCAAATTCTTTCCCTGTTTTATATTTTAAAACTATGCTTCTCCTATTACTGGACTTGTGAGACTTTTTATTCAAACCCATATTTATTCCTAAATTTATTCCTATTCAATCTCATCTTAGAGTTAGTCACTAATTCTAAACAATAGAAATCTCTCTGGACCCTGATTCTGTCATCTCACACATTAGCTATTCCTTCTAACTTGTGTCACGGGTAAATTTGATGAGCATGTCTTCTTGAAGTATAAAAGGTAAAATGAAACAGAACAGGGCCAAGCACAGATCCTTGGAGGTTTATGAAGGAACTTTCCCTTCCACTAAGTTTACTTCAGTCTTAAATGAAAACTCTTCAGGTTAATACATTCAAGTAGTTCTAAATCCAAGTAGCCCACATGTGTCCAACCTTTCTATAATCATAGTAAGAATCATAAACTTTTGTGAAATTTAAATATATACCAGTTGTTCAAAATATGATAGTGCACTTTTAAGTTTACTGTATATTTAAATTATAAAAGTTAAAACTGCTCTAAGATTTTTAGGATAATCTTTATAGTATGCTTTTAGCATTTCTCTGATTCTAATTACCCTGTGGAGGGAAAAAAAAGAAATGAAAATAAGTTAATTTGTCCTCAATAATATCACACTGACTTTCAAAGAATATTATTTAACTTTTTTAAACGTGCATAAACATTTCATTTATTAATAGGCATTAGGGTTAATCCTATTAAGCATATTTGGAACAAGCCCATACTTTGTATGTTCCAACTTCATGATTATGCTAATTTTTTCTCCTGGTGGTGGTACATCTTCTCCTCCAAGAAGCACAGTGTGGGCAGTAATGGCCTATCACCCACCACCAGTCATCACTAGGAATTCCTGATTTCTCAAACTCCTAAAGTATTTATCAAAATTAAAAACATTTATTACTCATGGTTGCAATGCTTGAGGAAAGAAGCATAAAGGAGAAAAGACAGTAAGGGATTTGAGGTCTAACCTCAGGCTTACTTAGGCAAACACTTGTTCCTTACCACCATGTTCATATATATATGTATATATATATATGTATGTATATATATAATACATTTTGCTGAGGAAGTAGAGGAGATGCAAAGCTCCTCCTCCACTTTAAGTAATTCAGAAGACAGTCAAAACAGTGCCATCTCAAAAGAGAGAGGAGTCCATCTCTCCTTGTTACTTCCTTATAACCCACAGAAAGATTGGCTATTTATAGCTCAAATGCCAATCATCTTTAATATATCCATCATGTGCTGTTCTGTTATGGGTAAAAACAGGAAAAATGAATGTCATCCTGTCCTTCAACAAAAGCCCCCCAAAATTTAGTATCCTCAAAAAGGGCCAAGTGGAGACCCATCCCCATGCATGCTACATTCAGATGACTATGCTATAAAGATATAAATTTTCCAGGAAAAAATATCAGACTTACTAGCCTTTATTTTTTTCAGGTTTTTGTCCTTTTCCTTTTTAAGAGATAATTTCCCTTCCCCAGACTTCCAGGATCTTTGAAAAATGAGTGACAACTCAGCAGCCACCTCAGCAAGGTCTTTCTCTGTCTTATATTGCTCATCTAGATGGACTTAGAGACTTGGAATTGCCAAAGGCACCTAGATGCTATCATTCTAGTTTGTGTTTATCTCAGATTTAACTGTTAACCATTTGTGGTTTTGTCTTTCCTGGTCTAAAGATCATTCTCTATAGGAAAAAAAAAAGATTTGACTATTTCAACCTCTTATTATGTTCAACTACTTGTAACAATAATAATTCTATCATTATTTTTTAGAAAAAATTATTCCATGGTTACATGATTTATATTCTTACTCTTCCTCTCTCCCTACTCCCCTCCTCCCATAGCTGCCGCAGGTTTCCACTGGTTTCTTCATGTGTCATTGATAAAGACCTAGTTCCATATTATTGATAGTTGTACTACATTGGTCTTTTAGAGTCTACATCCCAAATCATGTCTGCATCAAAGTATGTGTTCAAGCAGTTGTTTTTCTTCTGTGTTTCTATTCCTATAGTTCTTCCTCTGAATGTGGGTAGCATTCTTTTCCATAAATCCCTCAGAGTTGTCCTGGATTATTGCATTGCTGCTAGTAGAGAAGTCCATTACATTCGATTGTACACCAGTGTATCAGTCTCTGTGTACAATGTTCTCCTGGTTCTGCTCCTTTCACTCTCCATCAATTCTTGGAGGTCATTACAGTTCACATGGAATTCCTCCAGTTTATTGTTCCTTTGAGCATAATAGTATTCCATCACCAGCATATACCACAATTTGTTCAGCCATTCCCCAACTCATGGGCATACCCTTGTTTTCCAGTGTTTTGTCACCACAAAGAGCATCCTATAAATATTTTTGTACATATCTTTTTCCCTATGATCTTTTTGGGGGTACAAACCCAGCAATGGTATGACTGGATCAAAGGGCAGGCAATCTTTTAGTGCTCTTGAAAAAAATTTTCTAAAAAAATAAAATAAATTAAAAACTAAATTAAAAAATATTCATCATATAGAGAAAAAATAATTCTATTATTACCTTATTCCCACTTTAAACTTCCTTTTTTTCTTCAATATAACTTAAAAGGTGAATTTTTTGTTTCTCTTAGCATACATTATTATCCTCAGTTCATTCTGTGCTTGAGTGTTCTTGACACAAATCTTATCAGACCATAACAATCCTTCAAATTCATCTTCAGTTACTCGCTGTTGTTTCCATCTTCTATATAGGTCTTTCTTAACTCTGAATTAGTTAGTAATGTCCCTGTGGAGCCACATGGATCTCTTATTTAGCTCCCAAAATGCTTTATGGAAGCAGGTTTTTATCCTCAGCTATATCAAATAATGGCCTGGCTATTGCTTACAGTTATGGTTCCAGGGAATGAACTCAATTATACCAAATTTAACTGTAAATAGTTCATTTATCATTCAATCTCTCTCCAAGCCAAATGATCCAGGGATTACTATAGCATATTTATGATGTCTTTACTCTTCCTAGATCTTCCCTACCTTGTTTCAGGTTGTGTTCCAATAATTTGCTATTTGTCTATAGGAAGAATAGCCTAAGATGCAGAGAGTCTGATATTTAAAGTTCAACATTAGATTTTAAAATACTATCCTTCAGGAAAGAGAGTGTGGAATTGGGGGAAAGAATTGGTAAGGGAGTTCTGAAATCTGCGTTTGATTTTTAGTGCTTCAACTCAGGACCTCACTCTTTATACCTATCAAATTGAAACTAGTCTATCTAGATTATAAACAACTTTCTTTGGGCAGTAAAAAGAGAATTGACTAGGAAGTGAAAAGAACTGAATGGAATTACCACTTCTGGGATTCAGCTAAAAAAATCCAAGGAGGGGAAATTGTATCCAGACTTGCATTAATAAAATGGGGGGGGGAGATTAAATGAATTGAATATTAATTTTTAAAAATAGAAATTAAATAAATACATAAATATAAAGTAATTACAAAAGAAGAGATACTAAAATTGAAGAGAAATCAATAAATTGAAAACAAAAATAAGGAAAAGAACTAAAAACTGGTTCTTCAAAAAGAATAAAAAATTGATAAAGCCTCAGTTAATGATTTTTAAAGGAGAGCAGAAAATCAAATCAAGATGAAATTGCAGCAATCAGCACATCACAGGAAAACCAGAAGAAACAAAAAGAATCAGAATATATTATGCTCAGTTTTATAATCACAAAATTGAGAACATAAAAGAAATGGAATACCTTCAAAAAATGAAATACCTAAACTTTGAGAAGATCAGATATAGCTCTTAAATAACCTGATTTCCAAAAAGAAGTACATCTAGCCATTAAGGAACTATCAAAATAAAAAGAAACTCCTTGACATAGATACAGGAGCATTATATCAAACTTTTACAGAACAGTTAGTGCTCATTCTTCACAAATTATTCTCAAACTTCAGAAAGAAAGGACCTTATCTCTTATAAGACACCTATAGTACTTATACCTAAATGAGGAAAAGATATAACAGAAAACTATAGTCCAATATAATTCAAGAACATTGGCACTAAGATATTTTAAAATTTATATCAGACTACTTCAATTTATTCAATAAATAATTCATTGTAATCATGTGGGATTTATGGAAGGGATATAAGAAGGGTTCAACATTAGGATCATATTAAAAAATCAAAATATCCAAAGTCATATGATCATCTGAAAAAATGCAGAAAATTCTTTAACAAAATACATTCTTTTATGCTAAAATTTCTACAAAGTACACGCATAAAGATACCTTTTTATATTATAAAAGGCATATATCTAAAATGAAAAGCAAACATTATGTGCAATGGAGATATACTAAAACCTTTTGAAATAAATCATAGATACCTAACCTTCCCAATATTATTTGATATAGCTTTGGAAATTCTATCAATAGCAATCAGACAAGAGAAAGAAATAAAAGTATAAAAATAGGTTCAGAGAAGATGAAAGTATCTTTATTTGCTGATGACATCACAGAAAATCCTAGGGAACCAACAAAGAAAGTAAATTAAACAAAAACAGTTTCAAGATATAAAATAAATTCTCAAAAATAAATGGCATTTTTTCCTATAGTTTGTGCATTTCAGTGTAGTTGTCTGAAGTTACTAGTTTTATAGCTGACTTTTCTTGGGGCTGTTTTTCTCCAGTAAATTTCCAGATATCTCTATTGCTATTTTCCTTCAATTTTTCCACTACTTTCTTACTTGGAGAAGAACTTTTTCCCCAGTTCCTTTCATTTTCACTAAAACGCTCTTTTAACTTGATTTGCAAGACTATAGACAAATACACTTTTACCAGGCATACTCCATTAGCAGCAATGATCCAAAAATTCAAATCTTATTTTTTGGTATCATTTTTTAAACACGTTGTAATGCAAGGTGGCTAACAGAAACTTTTTGCTTCTGTAATTTCTAACGGTCACAAAATGTCAGTTAAACATCTTAAAATCTTGAGAAAGTCCGTTAGAACTTTAAGCTATAAATAGAGGTGAAGTTCCAATTGAGGAGGCTTTTGCCTTCTGACTTTCGCTGTGGCTGGAGGCTTTTGCTTTGGCCTTTCGGCTTTGGCCTAATTGCTTTGGCCTTGGCCTGCGCTTATTTTGTTTTGGGGAAATTTGGACCTATCTCATTTCTCTGGACCTCTCCCTCATCTTCCATCTCCATCCCTCCCCTTCCCTGATTTTCCTTTGGGTTGTGATTGGAAGGGAGGGCTTGGTGATTGAACATTGTGGGTTTTAGGGTTTTTTTTAGATAATTGGAGTATCCTCAAATAAGTATCCCTAGGTTTGATAAAGACTTTACTTAAAAGGCAGTCAAATCTTCCTGACTGGGAGAGCCGGGCTCTCTCTCTGTCTAAACCTCTCCACAACCCATCCCTCACCATCACTCTCTCCCTAGCAGCAATTAGAAAACCCTGAACCCCTCCCCCCTTCTGACTGACCCTGGTATTAATAAATCCCCTTGTTACCTATTCAAACCCTTTGGTGAATCATTGTGTCGAAAATTAAGACAAGGGCTCAAGGTGAAGGAATCATTTTTCTTTTATTTCTTGAGAAAACTCAGGCATCCATCTTGGCAGGAAGTACCTCCCTGAGACTTCCTCCAGCCATCAGTTTGACTGGCAGGGAGGGGCCCTCTCGACTCCTCCCAAAAGAGAGTAGAAAAACTAACAAGAGAAACCCTCCAGTCAAGCCTAAACGTTTCTTACTGGCCCTAGTTTCCTCCCTGTATCCTCTGTCTCAAGCCTCTGGGAATAAACCTCTTTGAGCTGCCTCTCCTACAAATCCCATTTCCCTTATTTCCTATATACCTTCCCTTACCTTCATTTCCTCCTCCAATCACCTTGTAATCCCCTATACCCCATTATCTTTCCTCACACCCACCTACTCAGCTTATTTACTTTATTTTTTGATAACATAAATCACAATCCTCTTTAACTACAAAATACTTTTCACACAAATAAAGTCAAATCTAAATAATTGGGGAATAAACTGATTGCTAATGGATAGGCCAAGCCAAAAATTATAATTCTTCCTATAAATTAATTTACTTATTTATTCAGTCTATACTAATCAAACCACCAAAAAAATCTCATGAAGTTAGAAAAATAATAACAAAATACATTTATAAGAAGAAAAGGCATAGAATATCAAAGGAATTAATGAAAAACATGTGAAGGAAGGTAGTTTAGCTGTACCAAATTTCAAACTATACTATAAAGCAGAAACCATCCAAACAGTCTGGTAATGTGGCTAAGAAATAGAGTGGAGGGTTAATGGAATAAATTAGGCCTTCAAAACATGATGTAACCTAATGTTTGGCAAACATAAAGATTCAAAATTTTTGAAGTAGAAATCACTATTTGATGAAAACTGCTGAGAAAACTAGAAAACAATGAAGGAGAAATTAGGCATAGAGAATAGACCAACACCTCACACCATATAAGAAGATAAAATCAAAATGGATAAAATGATTTAGAAATAGAGTGATATTATAGACAAATTAACAACACAAAATAGTTTACCTATTTGTTTTTATCATTGCTACTAGTCAAACATAAAAGCTTCACAAGAGGATAGTTATTTTTAATAATAAATTCATTATTTTTTTCAGATTACATGATAACACAAATTTTGAAAATTTAGACCTATAGGTGAGAGAAGAATTAAGATCAGAACAAAAGTGAAAGAAATTACATAATATAATAACAGATAATTTTGACTACATTAATTAAAATATTTTGGCACAAACAGAAAAATTGAGACAGTAATAAATACACTGGTTGTGGGGCTATGAACTGATGCAACCATTCTGAAGGCACATCTAGAACCACACCCAAAAAGCCAAAAACTGTGCAAATCTTTTGAGCCAGTGATACCACTACTAGATCTTCATCTCAGAAAGATTAAAGATAGGGAAAAATAACTTATGTATATGAAAATATTTATAGTAGTTCTTTTTATAAAAAATTTTCCCATAGTTACATGATTCTTGTTGTCTCTCTCCCTTTTTCTCCCAACCCCAGAGCTGACAAGCAGTTTCCCTGAGTTATACATATATTATCACTCAAATCCTATTTCCATATTGTTTATTTTTGTAACAGAGTAATCTTTTGAAAACAAAACCCTAAATCATATACTCATATAAACAAATGTTAAAGCATATATTTTCTTCTAGATTTTTACTTCCATATTTCATTCTCCAGATATAAATAGCATTCTTTTTCATAAGTTCCTCAATATTCTCGTGGAGTAGCAGAGTCAGTCACATTTTGTCATTCCTCAATATTTCAATTATTGTGTATAATGTTCTCCTGGTTCTGCTTATTTCACTCTGCATCAGTTCATGGAGGTCTTTCCAGTTCTTTTAGAAATCAATTAGTTCATGATAAAAACTGAAGGGATGTCCATCAATTGAGGAATGGCTGAAGAAGTTGTAGTATATGTCTTAATGGAATCCTATTGTGCCAAAAAATATTGTCACAAAAAATGTAGAAAGACATTTTAAATGATGCAAGATGAAGTGAGCACAACAAAAACATTGCACAAAGTAACAACAAGAATGTATGGTGATCAGCTGTGGATGACAATTAAAAACAAGGTAAGAATCCAGGACAACTCCAAGGGACTCATAACAAAAAAAGTTTATCCTCTGCCATAGAAGGAACAGATGGAGCTCAATTGCAAATTAAAACCTACCATTCTTTACATCATTTGCTCCATAATTTTTCTCTATTGTAAGCAATATATGCCTTCTTTCACAACATGACAAACATGGAAGTATACATTATATGATATTATAATCTGTTGTTTCAGTCCTATTTGTCCATCATCACTTCCATCTGACATGTGGTTTCATCTTTGTCTCCTAAGGTATGTTTAGAAAGAAAGTTCTTATCGGTCTCATTATTGTTTTTTAATTGTTGTTGTCTCTTGTTTCAATTTTTGTCCTTTTTGTCTTTCTGTCATCTAGGGTGTTTCCCAGAAGCAAATAATTTTTTAAAGTTTCGTTTTCTTTCTTGAAATTTTCAGAGCATCTCTTTTTAAATGAGAAAAAATGTTTTTTAATACTGTCTAGGCTCAGATTTGTAAGGTATGAAATTCATCTTTCAGTCACATCTTAAGGTCCTTTCCTTTTTGGAACACATTTTTCCATTCCTTCTTGCATTTCTGGTTGGTGCAAAATAGTCTCATGTTATTCAAATTTCCTTTTCTTTATATTTGAACATTTTTCTTCTAGTCACTAGCAAAATTTGTTGTCAATAGAATTATTAAAATTTACTACTAGGTGCCATAGAATTTTAGGGTTAAGTATTATTGTTTGTTTTATTTGATTTTGATTTTGTTTGTTCATTTTTTTCTATAGACAATACATAGATTCTTTCTACTGCATTTTGTTTTAAAGGTTCAGAAGTTCTGGTCAATTTTTTATCTTTCTTATATTATGGAGTTCGAGTTTTTAACTTCTCATTTTCATGAGAATTATAATCCTTAAGTTGTCACTATACATCCTGCCTCAAGATCAATATGATTTGCCTATATAGAGATCATGTTTTGTTATTGATTTTTATCTTTCTTATAGATTATCTTTCACTTTGATGTATTAGAATTATCAATCTTTTGTCCTTTTTTATTTCATTTGTTAAATTTACTATGTTCACTGATGAGTCACATTTAGTACTTAGGTAGAGGATAGGAAGAAGTTAGGAGAGAGATATCTAAGGAGTGAGAAAAAATAAGAGGAGGGAGAAGAGAGAAAGAAGAAGGGAGAAAATGAGAGAGGGCATTTTGTAACCAGATTAAATCACGTTTTTCTATTGATCCAAATATGTTTGTTATATAACTCGTAAATTCTGTTTTTACATTTTTAATGTTAGCATTTTTATTTTTTTTCCAGATTACACATTGCTACATTTTTAAATATTTTTCTGACATTTTGTAATCCATATTCTTTTCCTCCCTCCATATCTTCCCCCTCCAAGAAGGAAGATAATATGATATAAGTTGTACATATATTATTATATAATATATTTCCATATTCATCATGTTGTAAAACAAGATACATGTTGTTTATATTGGAGAAAAATTCGTGGGGGGGGGGGAGCAGCTGGGTAGCTCAGTGGATTGGGAGCCAGGCCTAGAGACGGGAGGTCCTAGGTTCGAATCCGGCCTCAGACACTTCCCAGCTGTGTGACCCTGGGCAAGTCACTTGACCCCCATTGCCTACCCTTACCAATCTTCCAACTATAAGTCAATACACAGAAGTTAAGGGTTTAAAATTAAAACAAAACAAAACAAAACAAAAACAAAAAAAATTCGTGGAGGAAGTGAAGTGAAGAATGGTATATTTCAATCTATATTCACACTCCATCAGTTCCTTCTGTCTCAATAGATATCATTTTTCATCATGAGTCCCTTGTTTTCACATTCATAATTTCTCTATTAACTTGCTCAAGAACATTGTGTTATGGTCCCTTGCTCTTTTGGGCATCAAGAGTCCTGTCCCTCAGTTGTTGTTTTCATTTTGTTTTGCAATATTTATTTATTGATACCTAAATTATTTTATCTAATTGAGATGTCATAATTCCATTTGTTATTAATATCTTTACAATTAGTTTTTTGCTTATGCTCAAGGGCTTTATTGAGTTTTCCTTCTTCTGAGATCTTTGAAATTTCAGTCTTTTTCCCCTTCTTTGCTTGTATTATTCACTTTTTTACACCTTTTTAAAAAATCTTACCTTCTGATTTAGTATCATATTAGTTCTAAGACAGAAGAAAGACAAAGGATAGGGAATTGGGATTAAGTAACTTGCCTCAGGTCACATAACTAGAATGTGTCTAAGCCAGATTTGAAACCAGGTCCTCCCAACTTCATACCTGGTGGCATGTTCACTGTGCTACCTAGCTGCCTCAGATCTTCTTTTGTTGGAGACTAACCAGGATCCTGGTTTCAAACAGTCTTAGCCTGCTTGCATTCTAATCAATTTGCTCTTCAATCTAGGCTCTGATCCCGGAAAAGTCTTCAGAAACAGAACTAGCTGAAGTTAGATGCAGGATACTGGACACACAATATCTTGCCTACCTGTTCTTTCTATTCTTCAGTTACCTAACTCAACTTTATTGTGGTACAGAGTGCTGCAACACTGCTATCAAACTTTGAGTAAATTTCTGCCATTAGATTCTGTAAGACACTGGGAGGAGTTTGGGGGGTCAGTTGTATTACATGCCTGTGATTTGGCTTGTGTATCCTGATGCTGGGATTTAGTATGGTGGGTGATGGTGAAGGAGATTCTTATCATGTTGGGTCAGGAATTAACCATTTCTGTTAGAAACTCATGGAATTTTTACCTTGTTTGAATTCTTGATTTCTTAGGACATAGAGAAGTTTGAAATTGTTTTAGTTCATTAATAATTTCTATTTTGGAGAACTCTGATTGTTATAAAGATTGGAAAGCAATGTTTATTTTGCCAACTTACTAGTCACATGACCTAGAAAATCACTGTTTTAGTACCTGTCACTATGGAAAAACCAACCACTGCCATTTGTCTTTTCCTTTCTCCAGTAATAAATGATCTATAGCCTCAAAGTACCTTGTGGTTCTTTGTCATCATTCTTCAAGGACAAAAAGCTACTTTAGAGATCAAATAAATGCCTTATTCTTTAAGAGCAACTCACGACTGTTGGTTCCTAATGTTCAAAAATAAAAAAATTCCATATTGCAGTCTTCTACCCTCTAAAGTTCTGATATAAATTAGGAATCTTTTTACCCCCTTTTTTGTTTTTACATTAAGGTCACTTTTTTTAAAAAGTTTATGTAATATTTTCTCCCAATAAGCTTAATAATAGAGGAGGTTTCATTTTTTCTTCTAGGAGGAAGACATTCTTACATTTTGCAAACAACTAAGAGACAGAAAGACAAGAACTTTATATATATTATATTGAATTAACTTATCTCTTGGTTGAGTAAATTTCCCTTCTCTTCCAATCTCCATTTTATCAAAAGTTTTATATCAATTAAACTTTTTATAAGAAATAGTAATAGAGTAAGTATCCTTGGTCTATTTCCCCTTTTTCAGAGTTAAAAATTTGTTAAATCTGCTTGAATTAAGATAGTTGAATTAGATAGAATACTTTCTCATCTTTATCCTTTTTTCCTAATTTTCCATTTATCTTGACTTTGATGATCCAAAAGAGCCAGGATAACTAATTTTAAAATGACTGATACATATGCAACCAATCATTTACTTTCTCTCAAGGAAGAGTCATTTTCATTTTTCAAAAAATTGTTCTGTGGTACTCACCACTTCCAGAACATTTTGATTCTCTTTATGAAAAACTGTATTCCTGATGAATAGAGATGAGAACTATGAGAGGTCAATAGGCTTATAAAATTTCACTTCTTGTTCATAACAATATTTTTCTAACATTATTTGTGTTACCCAATCCTCTGCCCACTTTGGCATTAAGTGATGACTGAAGCATATATTGAATTAGTTTTGAACATCTCATCAGCATCTTCATGGCAATTTTGTAGCTTATTTAAATGGTTGTCAGTCCTGTCTTCTGCACTACATATAAGCATAGGACCTTCAATTATTTTGGGAGTAATCTATTTGTTTACATTCATTGTGATTGCCAAAAAGTGGGATGACCAAGAGTCCCATGAAATGTTTCATATTGTCTTTAGGTACAAAAGGAAACCAACTCTACCAATGTTTTATTTGCATATCTCAGTAATCTATTATCTTTCCTTCTCTTGAATGACCATTTCTTTAGGTCTTCCTCTTCCATTTATATTGAAACTTCCAATATGAATGCTAGCCAGTTCATTCAGTAACATATCACCTTATTGCTCATGAAAAATGATCACATAAGCATTTATCTGAACTGTTTTTATACATTTTGATTTAATTCTTTATTATCTTTGTTATGTGGTTTGGCTTGCTGTGTAAGGAATTAAGTAAGATATGTATGGAACTGTAGATACTGAAAAAAAGACATAAAATTTTTAGATCATTATTAGTTAAATTAATGTTTTAGATGGTACACAAATATGACATCACTATGGAAATAAGGATGGAATTTCTATAACTAGGAGCTTTTTTTTGCTGATTTATGGATTACCATAGCAAAAACCATATTCACTGCCTTGTGACCAAATTTATTGATAAATCATATTTTTTAAACCCTTACCCTCCATCTTGAAGTCAATACTGTGTATGCACTCTAATGCAGAAGAGTGGTAGGGGCTATGCAATGGGTATTAAGTGACTTGCCCAGGGTCACACAGCTAGGAAGTGTCTGAGACCAGATTTGAACCTACAACCTCCCATCTGTAGGTCTGGCTCTCAATCCACTGAGCCACCCAGCTTCCCCCACTTAGTTGGCATGGGAGAAGGAAATTGAGAGACAGATCAAAGAGGTAAAAAAGGAAGACAGAAAAAAGGAAGAAAGAGAGGGGAAGAAATAAGGAAAGAGAAAGAGAAAGAGAGACAGAGACCGACAGACAGACAGACAGACAGACAGACAGACAGACAGATGTATTTTGTAACTAGATCATGGAAAGGATAATATCTAAACTTTGTCTGAACCTCAAGTCTCAAAGCATACAATTCACAGAAAGATATACATCTTTTTTTAAGTTTTCAGGTATATATCATTTGTTTGACAATATAAAGGACAGTGTGTATTATCTGGGAAAAGTATTGATAAGTAAATATTTTCATGAACCAAAAAAAATTACAGTTAATATCTCCCCAAAAATAAAAGTTCACTGATAGCCCTCAGTCTTCTTAGGCATTTCCATTTTTTCTGGTATACTCAACATGTCTTTCAAAGGCTATATAGCTATGTGAAGGTAGATTGTTTAATTAGAAGTTGTCAGAAAAGATTTCTCAGTTGGTTACACTTAGGGTTATATAAACCACTCAAACATACTCAAGGACAAGACAACCAAGCAAATTAAAATGGGGGCACTGGGTATGCAGGAGGCACTTAATCTACTTCTTAACTACACTAAATTGAAGTACCAGCCTCTGGCAATGCATTTTCCCCAACTTCTTTGACCTTAAGAATGATAAATTTTTTCCAACCTGATAAATACTTCATGTGTTCTATTATTTTTGTTTTTCTCTTGAAAAAAAAAACTTTGTTTTAACATTCCACATTACCTAAATGGAAAAATTCTCACATACATTTTTCCAACTTAATTTAGAAGTAAAAAAAGAATATAATTTGGGAATAAATTCTTGAGTTCTTAATCACAAGATGAAAATCATTAGATATCATGATTCACATATAAACAATGGCAGATTTTCTTAAAGGTTTTATACTAGAATCCCATTATTAATAAGTTATGCTACACTAAAAATAATTAGTGTATGAACAAAGCCATTTTGCATGAAATTCTAGCTCTGAATATTTCTCATTATGATAAGTTTTCACAGGGTATATGTTTATGTAAATATTTCCTATTACATCTATATGCCTTCTGAGCTATAATCATTAAACTGCAAGGTGCATATTCATCTTTGATATATCACAGGGGAATTTCATATTAACTACATTATATAACCCTCACCAATTATAATGCTATGGTAAAATATTTAGGAACTTTATTAGCAGCTAGGTAGTTTGAAGGTTGGTGTAGGAGCCAAGAAATACAAATCCTAGGCATCTGATTATGTGACACTGGGCAAGTCACTTGAGCTCTATGTGCTTCAGGCAACTACTTTAAGAAATATCTATTGTGGCAAAAATTAATGTAATTTTTACATTATAATTTTATACATTATAATTTTATTTTATATATGTACATTTATTTTATACATTTATAATTTTACATTATAATTTTACATAAAAACATGTAATTTTTTCTCTATATTATTTTTTTAATTAATCCAGAATCTATTGCCTCCCCATGGAAGAATGTAAGCTCCATTAGGACAGGAATTCTCCACTTTTATTCTAATCTCTCCAAAACTTAGCATATTGCATGATTCATACTAAAAGATCCAGTCAATATTTAATAAACTATGGAATATGATAATGCGGAAAAGGAAACTGAAAGAAGTAAAGAGGGTACCTTGTATGGGGGCTTGATGAAGGTGATGTTGGAATTGAAATCAATCAGGGGAGCTGGTGATAAATGAAAAGATGGCTTGAAGTTTGAGCCTTCTATTAAGGAAGGCTATAAAAGGATTTTGAGTCCTTTCTCAAAAACCTACTAGAGGTGTTACTCTGGGCATGTAATTTAATGCCTTTATGCCTGAATTCCACTATCTATAAATAAAGATTTAATTCTAAATCTATGTTCCTATTGATATCTGATATCAGTAGACACCTGGTATTATAGGGCTTATATAATCTAATCATAATCTTTTCATTATTATTTCCCATTACTCATCCTTGAACAACTCATTGCTTAGTTTCCTCTAATTTCTCAGCATTGTGATAAGTAGCTTAAATAAAGCAAAGAGTAATTTTGTTTTCATAGGGTTTATTTTTATATAGATATTTTCTATTTCCTCATGTTCTTATCTGTTGAAATACAATTTATCCTACCAGGTTGAGCTTAAGATTACCTGTTTTATTAAGTCTTCTCAGATTCTTCTAGAAGGAAGTAACCTTTTCCTTATTTGAGTTCTAATCATATGGTTTCTTTCTGAAAGCACTTATCATTCTCTGATTTCAATTCAATTTATTTGTGTAACTATCATATTTAATATTAGAAGGTAAGTCCTTTAAGGGTAGAGACTATTCCATGGCTAAGTCAGTCAGCAACTCAATAAGCAGATGTTTAGCATCTACTATGCTAGGAATTTTAAAAAGTGCTACTCACGGGGGCAGCTGGGTAGCTCAGCGGATTGAGAGTCAGGCCTAGAGAGGGGAGGTCCTGGGTTAAAAGCTGTCCTCAGCCACTTCCCAGCTGTGTGACCCTGGGCAAGTCACTTGACCCCCATTGCCCACCCTTACCACTCTTCCACCTAGGAGCTAATACACAGAAGTTAAGGGTTTAAAAAAATAAAAATTAAAAAAAGTGCTACTCACCACTATATCTTTTGTAATGCTTTAAATATTGTAGTCATGATATGACTCTTTCTTCAGCCCTCTAAAAATTGCCAATTTTCCTGCTACTTGTACTCACTCCAAAGAGTTATGAAAAAATGTTCATGAATTACTAGAGCTAAAACATGTTGCACTATCCTGGGCTACAATAAATGAAAACTTCAAGATCACCTAAAGGGCAATAGAGAAATGAATGGTGAATAAAAGTGGACAAGCAGCATATCCTCAATGATGCATGCAGAAAAGTGGTACAAGAAATGTTCTTCAGGAAACATATGAGTGGAAAATTATATGGGCTAGTAAGAGAATAAGAGAGAGTAATAATAAATGGATATACTGGGTCCTTCAGGGAAACACATAATATATGAAAAGTACTAGAGAAAAGTCTCCAATGTGTTGAAAAATGTTCCATGGGGGATTTATAATAGAGGACAAAAACAAAAATATATATAAATGAATCAGTCTGGATGTGTTAAAGTCTTTTCTGGAGGCAGTATGCATATAACTATACTATCAAATATCAGATTTTATGCGTATACATATATATATATATGTATAAATAATGGGTATATATCTTTGTGTATGCATGCATATATTTCATTGTATCTTAAAATTTTCTAAAATTAAATTTTAATTTTCCAATTTTTCTTATTATTCTGACCAGGAACAGCAACAACAAAAATAATCTACTCATATAGCATTTATAATTCAAAAAGCATTCTTCTCATAACCACCATTTGGGAATGATAGTCTAGGTATTAATATCAAAGTTTACATATGAGAGGAAAAAAGAGATCTCAATACATATAAATATATGGAAATTAGAATAAATTGAAGCTCCTTTACTATAGTGGTTTAAATCAAATGTTTTATTAACTATCTATTAAAACAACATACACAGAAGCAATTAAAAATATGAAATTAAACCTATAATAAACCTGATGCTGTTTTGATAGTCTTTATATTAATTGAATAAGAATGGTTAAAATGCATTTTTTCATTATATAGAATAGTAATTATTTAAAATATACTCTGAAAAACTAATTGTTTTTGTATTAAAATGCAATGATGACTAATTTTACAACTATATTACACATCAGCAATCATCAAGACTATTTGTTCTAGATAAGAAATAGAAAGAATGGGGCAAGTACAAGGCTTAGTTGATAAAAAAAAAAGTGCAGATGGGAGGTTTTACCTTAGTGATCCTGTACAAATCACATTACCCAAATTACCTAGCCCTTATCACTCTTCTTCCTTGGCAACAATATTTAATATTGATTCTAAGACAAATGGTAAAGGATTTTAAAAAAGAAATTGAAAAATCAACCAGTAGAACATGTTAAATGTACAAAAACAAGAAAACAGTAATACGGTAACAGTGTCCAATTAACCCAAAGTCTGCAACTACTGGTACAGCATAAAAAAAGAAAGCAGTCTGAAAATTTTGGAAAGAAATTAGTCTCGGAACATCTTATACCACAAGCTTCCATTTTGACACATCATAGACAAATTAGAAGATCAAAAAAGAAAATCCTTTTTGATGTGGAGAGAATAAATGACCCGGCAAGGGATCATAGAAAACAGAATTCATCAGAGAAAATAAAATGGGTAATTTTGATTATGTATTTTTTAAAAATTTGCTCCATGAAAAGAATTAATTCAAATGAATTAGGAAGATGAAGCATGTATCTCTGATAAAATTTTAATATCCAAGATACAAGGAACTGATTCAAATTTCTAAAATTAGAGCAATAGATAAATTATCAGCAAACTTGCTACTGCTTCTGCATTCTGTCACCTTTAGCACTCCAATTTGTGGAAATAAGACACAAACTTTACTTCTTCATAGCCTTTAACAGAGGAAGGTAAAACAAAGAAAGCTGAACCATACTCATCCTGCAGAGGTAACTGGTTATAGTACTGAGGCAAATACTTTAAGCAGAGCAGGTGATTACAAGCATGAATATGGGACTGCACTAGGCCTGAAGGAAGAGGGACTGACAACCCAGTTAGAAGCAGGTCAGACCTTCTATAAAGCCCATCAAAGTAATAGATTAAGAATGGAATCTTGTGAAAGGTGAATTCCTCAATTTGGGAGCAGCCTAAGAGAGCTTAGAGGTTCAATCAGCTGATCTCACCATCAAAAAAGAATGAATCAGAAAGTGACTGTAGTGAAAACTAAAAGGAGGAGAAAGTTAAAATTCTTAAAGATATTTAAAAGAAGAAAACAGTTAAAATTTTTTAACACAGGCAGATAAATAAAGGAAAGATAAATTAAAATATAAAAAAGATGGCCAGCAAGCTAAATAAGTGAATCTAAATATTTCCAAATAAATGTTGTATGATAAAATCAATTGGACTTATAATTTATTAGGCAGAATACCCTTTGAATTCTCAAGAGAACATGGAACCACAGCAACGTGTTTCTGAATGTTTCAAAAAACAGAATTTATGGCTTTCAAAATAGAAATAATTGGCAAAATAGAAAAACTTGAATCTAAAGAGAAGTTGCCAAAGAAACAAAAGCAGGAACAAGCGAGTGAGTGAAGGACAATCTGGACTTTTGTTTCTATAGAGGAAAAACATTAGTCTTGTGATGATTGGATTAATCCTATCCTGCCTATTTTTAGATCTAATCACCAAAAGTGTAAACATCCCATTTAATTCTCAAGTAGGGGAAGTCTTTAACCCACATGTGCAAGAGTGGGTGAAGAATCAGAATCAATTGACTGCTCCCTGGGAAGTCCTAAGCAAAGACTTTGTTGTAATTGGTACACTTAGAGTAGAGGAAGGTACAGGAAGTGACGCAAAAGAAGCACCTTTAAAATGGAGTTACAACTTCTTGTGAGTTAGTTTTTCTTCATTCTTTGGAGTTGGAGTTGGAGTTGGAGACTCTGCTTACTGCACCTGAGACCTTGGTGAGACATGTTCTTAAATCTCTCCCTTTGTACTACCATGTGGTGAGTGAAAAAGATTGATTCCTTCCTGGATTTTTTCTGAAAGGACTCTCCTATTGAGAGAGGCTTCCTGACTGAAGCCTTGCTTTATAGAACCCCAGGCCCTCGGGCCTCAGCTCAAGGCTGAGGCTTCCCTGGCTGAAGACTAACTAGCCCTGCCTGGGTTGAGCCAGGGGCCAGAGCATACTTAGTATGTTAGATTAGTTATCTTACCCTTGTCTACTCTCTGATTTTCTCTAGTTTCACTCTCGCCTATATTGATAAATAAATTGTTAAAAAATCATTTGGAATTGATATTTATTTAATTCCTAGTGACCCTTTCTTGAATATTCAGTCCAAACATAAATTTCCCCTTTACAGTCTCAAAGTCATGATATTTAGAGATGTCATGACAAGAAGAGTTTATTTCTTATAATATGCATCTATAGCAGTAATAGATGTATATTAGTATGCTCATTAAAGATAAATGAAGGACATGAAAATTGAATATTCACATTATGAATTAGCTCTCCCCCCAGCATCAAAATACTACAAGAGGAATCCATAATATGTCACCTATTTAATCCATCAACTTGGCTCTGATTATGAATGACCCTAAACTTTTAAAGATTGTCTTCAATATTACCTATTATTTCCACATCTTACTCTCATCAATTTTAGATTAATTTCTAATTTCATAATATGAGATTTTAATTTAATAGTTTATGTAAAAGTTCTATGATTATTTTTCATGAATTGATTTCAAGTTCCCAAAATGGCAGAGTAAGAAATACTCAGAGCCTACCAACCACTCTCACAACAACCAGAAGAACAAAAATGCTTCCAAACAAATCCTGGAGTGGAAGAAACAAAAGAAGAAGAGGTGAAATAGTTGCCAGCCCAGAAGAATGTGGAGAGACAACAAAGAGAACTCATCTTGCTGGAGAATAAGGAAAGAGCACTATAAGCTGCAGCAGAACTTGAACAAGATACAATGTAAGCAGCAGGGAGAAGAGCACAACCAGCTTGGTCCATCCTCAACAGGGAAAGAGTGGAACCTAAAGTAATACACAGGTGGCAGAAGGTGGAAAATAGCCTAGATAGTCCACCTGTAACAGCACAGGCAACAGTGGGAGAAACTCAGAACAACAAAGTCTAGCCTCATTGTAGTTGGGCAGGACTCAACCCAGCAAGAGCAGAACAGCTTCTAATCTCCATACAGCAAGCCAACCAGATAACTTCTACTAGTGTTCAATCCAGGATGGAATCAGCTGAAATACCCCCAGGCACAGTATAAGCATAGGACAATACTCTCTTCATCCTGGGAATGGAGCTAAGTTTCAGTGCCTAGAGAAAATCAAGGGAAAAAATAACCCCCAAAAGAGCAAAATACAGAGGAAAATCCCATTGCTAGAAAAATATTCATCAACAAAGATGAACAAATACAGGCTTAGAAGACAGTGATACAAAAGTAAAGTCTCAAAGGAAAATGTGAGGTCAAGCCCAAAATGAACTTCTGGAAGTTATCCATAAAAGAATAAAAAAGTAAATAATAGACTTAGAAGAAAAATAGAAAAAAAAATAATAGAAAAGGGAGCATAAAGCAAAAACTCACTGAAGAGAATCATTCTTTAAAAAAAGAAAATACAGTACCTCAAACAAAAAAAGAACACCCTAAGGAAAGAAATACAACATCTTAAAGAAAATGGATCCCTAAAAATTAGAATTGGACAAATGGAAGCTAATGACTTTATAACAAAGAAGAAAACAATAAAACAAATTCAAAAGAATAAAAAAACAGAAAAAAATGAAATCTCTTATTAAAAAATCAACTTAGCTGGAAAATGATGCAAGATAGATGATCTAATAAATCTTAGATTACTTGAAAACCATGACCAGAAAAAGAACTTATACACAATATTAAAATAATTTATTAGGGAAAACTGCTTTAATATTATTGAACAAGGGAGAAAAATAAGAATTGAAAGAATTCACCAGTTCTTTGATAGCCAAATTTCATAACTCTCAAGCCCATGAGAAAATACTACGAGCAAATGGAAAAAAATACTGTGGAACAGTGTGGATTAGACAGGGCCTAGCAGGTTCTACATTGAAAGATTGGAAGCATTCTGGGAAGATGGCAGCTTAGACAGAACAAAACTTCAGACCTCCACACCCCTACACACCAAGATTAAAAAAAAGAGTTTCAAGGGGAAAGAAAAACAAAATCTAATAACAGGACAAAGCTGGGGGATCCTCCAGCTGTACAGCTCAAGAGTTATGACAAGAAAAAGATATGAACTCTTGAACTTTTGGGTGTGATGGTAAGGAAGATCCCAGGAACTCTCCCCCACTTGCTGTGCTGAATTTCCAGGGGCTCTTGGGATCTCTAGGAGGTCAGACACACTGGTCCAGAGAGAGGGCCTTGCTGGCATAGCTGAGATGGGCTCAGGGCACTGAACACAGACAGTGGGGAGGCAGCTAGAGAATAAACAAAGAGAGGGAACCGAGAAACAGTGAAAATGTTTCATCTTGCCTCCACCCTTATTTCAAGGTTTTAGCCTCAGGGTACATCAAACTATACTGATCAACCCCACCCTGGCTTAATCCCATCAATTGGACACATAAGAAGTCTTCAGAGGGAAGTGAAACTCCAACACCCCTACCACATAGACTGCAGAGAAATTAGCTACAAACCTCTGTTGCCAGCTGGGGAAGAGCTTACATCAAAGTTCATTAAAATCATCTGCTTAACCTAAACAACCAGCAGAGCAGAGAAAGTACTCATTCAGGAGAAAATAGCCCAAATTCAAAGTTTCAACTAATAACCAGAGAAGCAAGATTATAGCCAGTTACAGGAGGAAAAGCAGGAAAAAATATTAGTAAACAACAGAAAAAGAAAAAAGAAATTACAATTGATAGCTTCTTTGCAGGAAGTGAACAAAGAGCAAATGAAATAGAAGATCAATTATTCCAGGCAAAATCACAGAAATTCCAGTGAATTGGACACAGACTTTGGAAGAACTCAAAATATAATTCAAAAAACAAGTAGGAGAGTCTGAAGACAATTGGGAAAAGAAAATGCATGAACTAAGACAAGAAAATAGTGTCTTGAAAGTCAAAATTGATGAGCTTGAAAATGAGAGAAAGAAGGTAAAGGATGACATACAAAGTAAATCAGACCAGAAGAAGGATGACCAAAAAGCCAGGGATGAAATTCAGTCTTTAAAAATTAGAATTCAACAACTAGAAGCAAATGACTTCACCAGTCAGCAAGAATCTATAAAACAAAATCAAAAGAATGAAAAATTTGAGGGAAATATGAAACATCTCATTTGGCATAACCTCAGATCTTGAAAACAGATCATGGAGAGACAATTTAAGAATTATTGGTCAACCAGAACATCATGACAAAAGAAAAAGCCTGGACATCATCCTACAGGAAATTATCCAAAAAAACTGCCCCAACATTCTCAAACAAGAGGGAAAAGTGGAGATTGAAAGAAATCATAGATAACCTCCTACACTTAATCCACAACTGACAACTTCCAGGAATATTATAGCCAAATTCAAAAACTACCAGACCAAGGAAAAAACATTACAAACTGCTAAGAAGAAGTCATTCAGATACCAGGGAACCACAGTTAGGCTAACACAAGATCTGGCTGCATCTACACTGAAGTTCTGGAAGGCATGGAATATAATATTCCAGAAAGCAAGGAAACTGAGTCTACAACCAAGAATCAACTATCCAGCAAAACTGACTATATTCTTGCAGGGGAAAGTATGGTCATTTAATAAAATTGAAGATTTCAAATCATTCATCAAGAAAACACAGGACTTAATGAGAAATTTTGATGTTCAAACACAGAACTCAAGAGAATCACCAAAAGGTAATTAAGAGAGGGGAAAAGAAACAAAAACAAAAACCTTTTTTTAAGGGACCCAATAAGTTCAAAAGATTTGTATCCCTATAAGAAAAGATTATATTGATAACACTTAAAAATTGTTATTATCATCAGGTTATCTAGAAGAAGTATACTTAGAGGGAACAGTGACAAACTGTGTAGGGAGAATTGTGTGTGTGTGTGTGTATGTATGTATGTATATATATATATACATATATATATATATACAGGTAAAAAAGAGAATAATACTAAGAGAAATGGGACAAGAGACAAGATGGAGTAAATTTATATTCCATAAAGAAGTGCTTGGGAGGAGCAGGGGAGAAAACAAATATACTAGAAGGGTAAAGAGATCAGAGACAAGAAATACTTGATTCTTAAGTGCATTGTAATTAACTCAAAGAAGGAAGAACAATCAGATCCATTGGAGCAGAGAAATTATTTGTGCCCCATAGAGAAGTAGAAGGGTAACATACAGACTTGTGGGGAAGGAAGCAATATTAGGGAGGGGGAGTGTGGTGGTAGCTTAAAAAAGACTCTAAAGGAAAAGAAGGAGGTGAATCAGAAGGGAGGGGTGAGAAAAGGGAAGTACAATAAGGGAGAGGATTACGGGAATGGATTAAAAATAAAGCACTGGTATAGAAGGAAATAGTGACTTCTTTTTAGCAGCTTGTATTATTTTTTCCTTGGTCTGGTAGTTTTTGAATTTGGCTATAATATTCCTGGAAAATGTCAGTTATGGATTAAATGTGGGAGGTGATTGGTGGATTCTGTAGACTTCCACTTTTCCTTCTTATTCAAGAATTTCTGGGTAATTTTCTCTGATAATTTCTTGTAAAATGCTATCTAAACTTTTTCTTTTATCATGACTTTCTGGTAAACCAATAATTCTTAAGTTGTCTCTTCTAGCTCTGTTCTCCAGATCTTTGGTTGAATCAATGAGGTGTTTCATATTCTCCTCAAATTTTTCATTTTTTTAATTTTGTTTAATATATTCTTGCTGCCTTGTGAAGTCATTTGCTTCTAGTTGTTGAGTTCTGTTTTTTTAAAGACTGAATTTCATCCCTGGCTTTTTGGTCATCCTTTTCTTTCTGGTCTGATTTTCTTTGTAGATCATCTTTTGCCTTCTTTGCTTCATTTCCAAGCTGGCCAATTCTGGATATTAAGACTTTATTTTCTTGTTTTAGTTCATGTATTTCCTTTTTCAAATTGTCTTCAGCCTCTCTTGATTGCTTTTTGACTTCCTGAAGTTCTTGAGTTAACTGAGTTTTAAATTCTTGAGTTAATTGAATTTTGAGATCTTCCAAGCCTGAGTCCAGTTCTCTGGAACTACTTCCTCTTCTTCTATTTCTGTTTCATTTACTCTCTTTTCACTTCCTTGAAAGAAGCTGTCAATTGTCATTTCTTTTCTCTTTTTCTGTTGCTTACTGATGTTTTTTCTGTTCCTTGTTCTGATAGTTTGAGCAGATGTATTTAATGATCTTTGATGAAAGATCTTCCCTCAGCTGGTAATGGAGGTTTTTAGTTACTTTCTCTGCCCTCTGAAGACTTCTTGTCTGTCCAATTGTTGGGATTAATCCTCTATTGATTGGATTAATCTTACTGCTTTATCTGCCCTGAGGTTAAAACCTGCCCTTGTGCTCAAAGGAATAATTAACTAGAGGAATTCCATGTGAACTGGAAAGCCCTCCAGGAATTGATGCAGAGTGAAAGGAGCAGAGCCAGAAGAACATTGTACACAGAGACTGATACACTGTGGTAAAATTGAATGTAATAGACTTCTGTACTAGGAGCAATGCAATGACCCAGGACAATTCTGAGGGATTTAGGTAAAGGAACACTACCCACATTCAGAGGAAGAACTGCAGGAGTGGAAACACAGAAATAAAACAACCCCTTGAACACATGGGTTGATGTGGACATGGTTGGGGATGTAGACACTAAATGACCACACCAATGCAACTATCAATAATATGTAAATAAGTCTTGACTGATCAAACAGGTTAAAACCAGTGGAAAGGCATGTTAGATATGGGGGAGGGGCTGAAAGGGGGATGAAGGGGAAAGTAAAAACAGGAATCATGTAACCATGGAAAATTTTTCTAAAAAAATAAGATATTTAAATCTGAAAAAAAAGCAACATATGTAGGGTAAAAATAAAAGACTGGAGCAAAATCTATTGGGCTTAAACTGAGAAAAAGAAATCAGGCATTGAAATCATGATATCTGACAAAGCCAAAGAAAAAATAGATGTGGTTAAAACATATAAGAAAGGTAATTACATCCTGATAAAAGGTAATATAGACAATGAGGAAATAACAGTACTCAATGCGTATACACCAAATGGTATAGCATCCAGATTTCTAAAGGAGAAACTGGCAGAGCTCAAGAAGGGAGTAGAGAGTAAAACTATACTAGTGGGAGACCTGAACCATCAGATCTAGATAAATCATACCAAAAATAAATAAGAAAGAGGTAAGAAAGATGAATGAAATCCTAGAAAAATTAATGTTAAATGCTATATGGAGAAAAATAAATGAGGGACAAAAAGGAATACACCATCTTTTAAGCAGCAGATTCACAAAGATTGACCATGTTAGGGCATAGAAACATTGCAAACAAATGCAAAAGAGCAGAAATAATAAATAAATTTTCAGATCATAATGCAATAAAACTAATAATTAGTAAGGGTACAAGGTTAAGGAAATAAAAAATTATTGGAAACTAAATAATGTGATTCTCCAAAATCAGTTAGTTAAAGAACAAATCAGTGTTTTACATCAGTGGTTAGAACAGATCAGTGGAATAGACTTGGGAAAAGTAACCTCAGCAAGATAATCTATGATAAACCCAAAGAGCCCAGCTTTGGAGATAAAAATACACTATTTGATAAAAACTGCTGGGAAAATTGGAAAACAGTATGGGAAAGATTTGGGTTAGATCAACGTCTCACACACTATACCAAGATAAATTCAAAATGGGTGAATGCCATGAATATAAAGAAGGAAACTATAAATAAATTGGGTGAACACAGAATAGTATATTTGTCATACAAGTATACTTGTCAGATTTCCTTCCTCTGGGAAAGGAAAGATTTTAAAACTAAGCAAGAGTTAGAAAAAAATTACAAAATATAAAATAAATAATTTTGATTACATTAAATTAAAAAGGTTTTGTACAAACAAAGCCAATGCAACCAAAATTAGAAGGAAATCAACAAATTGAGAAAAAATATTTGTAACCAAAAAAAATCTGACAAAGGTCTAATTACTCAAATATATAAGGAGCTAAATCAATTGTGCAAGAAATCAAGCCATTCCCCAATTAATAAATGGGCAAGGGACATGAATAGGCAATTTTCAGATAAAGAAATCAAAGCTATCAATAAGAACATGAAAAAGTGTTCTAAATATCTTATAATTAGAGAAACGCAAATCAAAACAACTCTGTGGTACCACCTCACACCTTGCAGATTGGCTAACATGACAGCAAAGGAAAATAGAGAATCCTGGAGGGGATGTGGCAAAATTGGGACATTAATGGTGGAGTTGTGCATTGATCCAACCATTCTGGATGGCAGTTTGGAACTATGCCCAAAGGGCACTAAAAGACTATCTGTCCTTTGATCTAGTCATACCCTGCTGGATTTATACCCCCAAAAGATCATAGGGAAAAAGACATGTACAAAAATATTTATAGCCACACTCTTTGTAGTGGCAAGAAACTGGAAAATGAGGATATGCCCTTCAATTGGGGAATGGCTGAACAAATTGTGGTATCTGTTGGTGATGGAATACTATTGGCTCAAAAGAATTATGAATTGGAGTAATGTCATGTGAACTGGAATGACCTCCAAGAATTGATACAGAGTGAAAGGAGCAGATCCAGAAGAACATTGTACACAGAGACTGAAACACTATGGTAAATACCAAATGTAATGGACTTCTCTACAAGTGGTGATGCAATGATCCTAGACAGTTCTGTGGGACTTATGAAAAGGAACACTATTCACAATCAGAGGAGGAACTATGGGAGTAGAAACATAGAAGAAAAACAACTGCTTGAACACATGGGTTGATGTAGATATGATTTGGGATATATACTCTTAAACAACCACCCCCGTACAACTACCAATAATATGGAAATAGTTCTTGATCAGTGACACATGTAAAACCCAGTGGAAATGCGTGGCTCCTGGGTGTGGGGTGGGCGTGAAGGGGAGAGAAAGAATATTAATCATGCAACCATTGAAAGTTTTTCTAAAAATTTTTTAAAAAGTAAAAAAATAAAAGATATGAAGGCATGGAATATGACAATCTGCAAGGCAAAGGATCTAAACCTATAACCAAAATATCTCCTACTCAGCAATACTGAGCATAATACTCCAGGAGAATGAATGGATATTTAATGAAATAAAGGATTTCAAAGCATTTCTGATGAAACAACCAAAGGTTTAAAAAATATGATCTAATTCAACACTCAAAAGAAGCATAAAAAGATAAAAAGAAAAAACTGGAGGGAATTTGTGGACTAAACTAATTACATCTCTGAATGGGAAAGTGATAACTAGGATATTTATTATTTCTATAGTAAAATAGATACCCACAGTACTCAATATACTTTATAGTATCAAAGGAAACAATGAGATTAAAGTGATTATGTTACTAGCAAAATGGTGATAGCTAAGATGCTTTTATCATTATTAGACCAATAAATAGAAGCATAACTAGACAGAAAGTAAGGAGTAAGTTGAAAATGATGTGATGACAGGCAAAAGAACAAGAATTAAAAAGGGAATCATGCTAGGGAAAGGATAAAGGAGAGAAAACTGAGGCAAAATCATCTTACATGAGGAGTCATTTAATTATCTATACAATGGAAGGGAAGATGGGGGCAGGTGGACAATACTTGAACCTTATTTTCATTGGAATTGGCACAAAGTGAGAATAACATCCACACTCAGGTATAGAATCCTATCTTACTCAATAAGGAAGAAAGAAGGGAATGAGTCACAAAAATGAGAGAAGAGACAAAAAGAAAAACCATAGAGAAGCAATAAACAGAAGCAAAACATTTGTAAATAGAGAAAGTCTGAAAGAAGACAAGAATAAAAACAAGGAAAATAAGATGGAGGGAAACATACAGTTAGTAATCATAACTTTGAATGTGAATGGGATGAACATAATCACTTTTCTTTGGCTCTGTTATTCTTAGCATTATATCTGATCACTGTGGTTATAAACAGTAGTTAACAGAGAAGTAAATTTACAGAGTAGAAATTCCTGGGCAATATTTCCCTCATTAAATATGATTTCCATTTTGACACAGAAATGATGAGACTTAGTTAAGTATTATTACATTGCCAGATTGACCTCAGACATCAAAATATTTTTCTAATGTCAAATTTTAATTCTTATAACTTCATTTATTTAATCTTTGACTGTCTAAGTCATGCTCAAATTACTTCCTTAATAAATTGAGAGAATCCCAACATGCATGCTTTAATTAGGTTCGTCTAGTAAAATAACTATTCTTTACTACATGAAACTAAATGGAAAGCCATACATGCAATTATGACAAATGAAACAAACAGAACCAAGAGAATATTATATATAACAATGGAAAGAATGTTTGAAGAATAAAGTGTGTATGTTTACCTCCAGAGGAAGAATTGATAAGTAGAAATAAGAAAGATATTGTTTTATATAAACATGTATATTTTTTTGTCAAATGATACCTCTAGTGAGATGAGAGGAAGGGAGTAGATACCTGGGACTTTTAATGTAACAAATAAATAAATTTAAGAATTTTAAAATGAAGTCTTGCTCACCCAAAAAAAAGAAAAGAAAAGAAAATGAAAGTAGAATCCAAAGAGGTAACTTTTTGTCTATATCTGTTATCTTTTATCATGTAGGGAGTATTCCTGACATGTAAGCTCCTTTTATGTGTTTTAAAGAATGGTCTATGGCAATGAAAGGTGAATAATTTGTCCATAGTCACTTTAACAAGTTAAGATATGTCATAGATAGGACAAGAACCCAATTCAGCTTATGTCCACTAAAGAAAAAAGACTAGCTTGTTTACTAAATATTCTTCATTGGTACATTTTACTGGGCACAATGATTCAATAAGGGTGGAGATACAGCTATAGGAAGTTGGCTGGGTACTGTTTGTTAGCACAACCTTCCTGAAATTCTATAAATTCTATCAGCACTGGTTTCCTTTCTTCACAGACATAATTGCCTCAGCAGGCCACCCCTTCCTATTGGAATTTCCAAAAAGTAACAAATATGCTTTCCTTCACTAATTTGGAAATTATATCTTATGATAATAGTAGCTTAAATTTAAATGTTACCTCACTCTTAAAAGATACTTAATATAAGGTACATAATTTTCTCATTTGATCCCCATAATGATACTGTTTTACAGATACTATTTTTAGAGAAAATCAGCATTTATGAAGTCCTTACCATATGTCAGGTACTGAACTGTCTCCTTTGCTGGAACTTCATCCAAGACACATCTACTAATTTCAGGTGTCCCTGAAGGATCTGTCATGAACCCTCTTCTCATCTATACATTTAAATTTTGTGATTCCATCAGCTCCAATGGATTCATTTATAACCTCCATGCAAAGATCACCTGTCTATCTGATTCTCACCTTTCTCCTAACCCCAATATCTAGTCAGTCCCCAAACCACTTACTAGACATCTCATACTGGAGGTCCCACAAACTTCTTAAATATAACATAAACCAAAATGGAACTCTTTACTTTTCATAGCCTTTCTTCTTCCTAATTTCCTTCTAGTCTCAACTAGAACCCTACCTTCTGCAAAAAGCCTTCTACAAAAATCCCTCTTAAAGTTAATACCCATTTAATATTATCTCCAGTTTATTTTGCCTATATCTTATTCACACATAGCTGTTTGCATATTTTCTCCTCCATGAGATGGTGAGCTCCTTGACAGAGATGACAAGGATTTTTGATCCTTGTGTTTTATTTTTTCATTTTTTTCCTTTCTCTGTATGCCCGCACTTAACATCATGCCTGGCACAGAGTAGATACTTAATAAATGTTTGTTTATGATAATTAGCCCTATTTTATGAGAGTAATTTGGAAAGTGTAAAGATTGTGATTTACCCATGTTGTAAACTGCAAAAACAAGTCCAAAACTTGAGATACACAATTAATTATGCTTTTATTTATATCAAACTATTTCTCAAAAGGAAGAAAGAGAATGAAATGAAAAAAGGACGATTTTAAGAGAACTTGGATAAACTATTATATCGTCATTAGGAATAGGGGTTGGAACTGTAATTTCACTTATACATGGTAATTTTACTTATACTGTTGAGTGAGGACAATCACTCTAACAATACAGGTCAATACCTTCTAGGCAAGTTATTATGTTAGAGAGGTTCTCAAAGAACTTAAAGTTTAAGTAATATGATGTCTCGAAGGTCACACTGGCAAGACACAAACCCAAGTCTTATTCTAAGAACATCACTCTATCCAGTACTCAATACGACACTTTATCAGTACTAATATCTGACAAACTGATGGTTATTGTAGATTCTCATGATGCTAGAAGATGCTAATGATGATACTGAAGATCATATCTTAATTTTATCATTCTTAAATAGAAAAAGTAGGCCAGAGAAAGACAGAGAAAAAAGCATGAGCAATGTAGCTGGCCAGCTCCTTTGCAAGCAGGCTGAATCAGCCCAGAACCAGACCATAAGCTGTCCTGAGCTCCTCTTCAAGGGAGAAAAAAGGCCTACTTCCTCTTCCCTCCATCAATTTATGAGCTTTGCTATGTGTTTCCCAGAACCTCTCTGATTAGAGGTCCCAGATCTTAATCAGGATAAGTGGGTCTTCAGGACACCAGAAGTTTCTTTTCCCCCAACAATACCTAAGAGAATCTTTGCAGATTAAAAAAAAAAAAAGAAAAAAAAAAAGAACTGGTCTCCACCCTGTCCATTCCTACCAAAATCAAAAAGTTTAGCCAAAAGAAGGGCATACTCCAGCCATGGCCTCAGTTTGGAAGGATAAGCTAGTTCTTAGTTTCAGGCCCCAAACAAAAAATTTATGTTTTAAAATCAAAAGTTTGTTTGGGGCCAGAGGTAGGAACAAATTAATATTAACTTTCTACACCGGCAAATAATGTGTCCAGTTCAGCATGACATTGGAAATTGGAAATGAATTGGAAGTGTGTATATATATATGTATGTTTATACATGTATATGTATATATATATATTTGATAAGCACCATCCTCTATGTAATAAACCAGTGAAAAGCATTTCAGATGATTTAACTATGCCATTGTCCTTGGGCAATGCAACTATCTTCAGAACAGACTCTAGGCTAACTTTTACAGAGAATACCTCCACACTCTACCTGTGATATATCCAGGCATCAGAATGGAATTCAAATAGGCCATGGTTTGTCATGTGTCTTGGAGACTAACAAGTGCAAGGATGCTTTATGATATATCTTCAAAAACCTTCAGGAGAAGGAAAGCCAAGCTGCCAGTTTCAGCTTGTAAATGTCACAAATAAGTAATGCATGTATAAGATATGCACAGTAAAAATGTTTTTCTAGTAGTTCATCAACATTTTGTTTTGCCGCTTTGCCTATCAGCTCACCTTCTTAATCAAATTTAACTTGTCTGTATATTAACTACTCAAATTTAAAAACAAAGTGATTATTAAAAATTATATTAAAACTTTAGATGCCTTAACATGCACTATAAAAGTTTATAAGCCAATGGATGTTTCAGATTATATATGTGAGATGTTTACAGCTGGAAATAATTCACAAATGTTTATGAATGTTTACTATGCAAGTGAAACATTTAATGGAGATATAAAACAGAGTAGGTAATAAATGTGACTTACTCAAGTTATATAAACATTTATTAAGTGCCTACTGTGTGCAAAACTGATGAATGCTAAAGTCTGAAAAAGAACTTGAGAGAGCAGATCTAGAGAGTTGAATCTGGAAAGAGAGAATCTGGGTATGAACACAGTGACTATGTCCCACATTACATATCAAAATCATTTAGTCTCTTGTGACTTTAATTTCCTAATTTCTAAAATGAAGAGAATGGAGTCAATGATTTCTAAGGTTCTCTTCCACCTCTAAGATCTATGATTTTATGTCTTTTAAAGCTCTGTTGGAGGCAAGAAAAGATTTAAGAAGGAATAGAACTGTAGCTCAATCTCTGCTCCTCTCTAAACTTTCATCTAGACTTTGGATGGAAAATGATGCTCATATATAGAGATAGATAGATAGATAGATAGATAGATAGATAGATAGATAGATAGATAGANATATAGAGATAGATAGATAGATAGATAGATAGATAGATAGATAGATAGATAGATAGATAGATAAAAAGATTTCATCTTTGCTTTTGTTACCTGAAAATATAAAATAGCTACTACCATAAAGCATTAATAGTGCCTACAGCATTGGCGAACATTTAAGGAGTTTTAAGTTTCCAGAGGACAAATTCAAGCTGTCTGTGAGCTCCCCCTTCCTCGTCACTGGAGAGAGCCAAGGGAGAAAGTTCTTGCTTTGAGCAGCTGGCTGGAAAGAGGGGTGAGGCATGCAAAAAAAATGTCCTCGTTGCAAGGAAGAGGGGGAATGAGTAGTCCCAGAGTGCCAGCTCTACACACAGTTCCACATCTTCACCAAGGTGGCAATAGCATTCCAAACAAATACCTGTCTCCAGAGTACAAAGTGGCTAACCTATGGATATCAGGGCTTCTATATGATTAGAGAAATGACCATAACTAGAGGTGCACTTCTTGTTTTGCAAGAAGAAAATTCTTCCCTTTATGAGAATATTGAGTCACTTTCCATACCTACCTACCTGCACCACAAGCAGTCTCAAATCAAAACTTGACTGCTCACTCTCTTTCATCCTCCCTCATATGCAGTTTTTTACCAAGTCCTGTCAATTCTACTTTCATAGCTCTCATGCTCATCCCATTCTTTTCTGTTACATTCCATCACTCTGGTACAGGCCCTTATCATCTCAAATCTGAACCATTGCAATAACTCTTTGCTTAGTCTCCCTACCTTAAGTCCAGGTTCATGATAATTCATTCTCCACTCAGGTGTCAAAGTGATCTTCCTAAAACTCAGATCTGACTGTGCCACTCTCCTAAACAATAAATTCCAAAGGCTCCTTCCTACAACCAAGATCAAAAATAAAATGAAGAAGTCTGAATAAATGAAATAGCTTAGAGAATAAAGTAGAATTGAAGTAAATTAATCCATTCCTGCATTATTTAGGAAACTGACCTAATCCCTCCAGGAGGCCAAGCAAACTAGGCAAGTGGTGTCAGAGTCCAAATTCCTCTATGGAAAACAAAGGGACATCAGGACAAACAAATAGGTCAGGATGGAATGCAAGGTAAAAATAGCTAACTTTGGATGAGTGTTTAGGTACATGTGAAAAGTAAATATCCTCTGAATGATCTGAGTGTTATCTACTTATCACTACCTTTGTTTGTGAAGTGGCTTTTCTTGACAAATAAGAACCTGGATGTGAAAGGAAATAGCATTGTATCTTGTAACCTATATAAGCTGCCTTGTAATGTCAACCTGATACAGCTTCCACTAGGGAAGGCTGTCCCAGCTGGTAGATTTTTGTTTCTCTCTTTCTTTTAATCAATAAATAATGGTTCTAATTATTGAATTTCTGGGTGTCTGGACCTGTATTATGAAATACCCCACTTCAAAAAGCTTTGTTTGGCTTTTGAAACTCTCAGTAACCTGGTCCTTCCTACCTCTCCAATCTTCTTATACTTTACTTCTAGTTGCACACTCTACGACCCTGTAACACTGCCCCACTACAGTTCCTTACACAAAAAAAGTGCATTCCATCCCTTTTTATCTACTGTCATTTGTGCTTAAAATTCTCTTCCTCCTCATCTTTTCATCTTGATTTCTCTGACTTCCCTTAGATCTGTTTAAAATCTCGCTTTCTACAAGATGACTTTATTGATCACCCTTGCCCTTTAAGATAACTCCAAATTATTCCATGCATGCCTTATTTATACATAGTTGATTGCAAATTGTCTCCCACATCATACTGTAAGCTCCTTGAGGGCAGGGAATATCTTTTACTTGCTTGGTATCCCCAATGCTTGGCAAAGTATCCTGCAGTAAGTACTTAACAAATGTTTGATGATCTGGTTTAAAGTCATGTAGGAAATATCATTCAAACAAGATTTGGAAGGTTAGGTAATATTTCAAGGGGTAAGAGTCAGGAGGGCATTCCAGACATATGTCTGAGTCAAGGCATCAAGTTTTTAGTGTAAAAATTGAATAAAAAGTAGAGAAGCAACATAATCTGAGACAGAGGGAGAGGTAAAGATAAAGAGCCTGGATAAGGAGAGGCTCTTATGCCATACAAATCTTATGTTCCATGAATCTCATCATTCAAAGTTAGTGCTATATCAGTTCTTTATATGTAGCTTTCCATTATCTCCTTGCATGGAATATTATCATTATAAAAACTAGTTTAAAGAATCACCTGCTATTACTTCCACTAAGTTACTTGAAGATGGCTGTGATTGGTGTATATTCTCTTTGATTATCAAAGAAAGACTGAAAGTAATCATGGATGGCACTAGACATTGATTTTGAAATGTAGCATCCAGCAATGAAAAGAATATTGACTTTGGAATTGGAAAACTAAGGTTCCTGTCTCATTGAGGATTCTTCTTGTGTGACCTTAGACATATTACAAAACCTCTCTGGTTCACAGTTTTCTCATCTGTAAAATAAGATGCGTGGACAAGATGATGTTTACTAGCCTATGATCCTATGCTGGGTGCTTCTATGCTGGACTGGGAATTGGCCAGTTCTTAAGAGAAGGCAAAGACTAAGAGTGGTTGTCACACACTCAAACATCCTCACATCATTACTTCTATTAAAGCTATGAGGACTACAGACTAGTCTTTTATGTCTTTTATTTTATTTTTTAAAGTACCCAGACAAAATAATATGTAAACATATTGTGCTCCCAAGAAATGTGTTGAGTTGAACAAGTCTACAGAACAGGTGGGGGACATTTTTGCTATCATAATGCAGACTCACAAAAGAAAAAAATGAATTATGAATTACATAAAAGTAAAAGCAATAATCAAAGGACCAAAATGATTTTAAAATTATTCACCATCTGCCATGCCAAAGAAAATCAACTTAGCAATTTAAAGTTAAAAAATACTTTGCAAACATTATCTTATTTTATCCTTAGAAAATAAGAGGAGAGAAAGAAGGAGGATAAGCATAAATGGTGTCTACTATGTTATGGGCAATATGCAAAGTGCTTTTTGCAAGTATTTTGTCATTCAATCATCACCACAACCTTTGGAGGCAGGTGCTATTATTATCCTGATTTTACAGTTGTGAAAAACAAGGGTAAAATGATTACATGACTTAGAGTCATACAGTTATTGTGTCTAAGGTCAAATTTGAACTTAGGTGTTCCTGATGCCAGACAAAGCATCCCCATTTTAGGGAAAAGGAATCTAATGTTCAGGTAGTTTCAGTGATTTTGTCATGGCAACACAGGTAGTAAATGTCTACTCCTCAGTCAAAATCTAGGACATTGCAGTGTGCCACTCAGCCATGAGCATATTCTAATAAGTAAGAAAATAGACTAAATGAACAAAACATTCTATTCAAAAAATGATAACGTTCCATCATCAATCTATATTTTCAAAAATATTTACTGCCATCAAAAGGAAACAAAGACCTTGAACCACAAACTTTTTGTTCAAGAGTTATATAAATAATCAATTTATTTCATGAAGATTAATATACTTGTACAAAATGTGTTTTTTCAATGATTCATTTCATTTCTTCAGTGTAGATTTGTCATCCAAACCACATTTTATATTATTCTTATTTGTTTAACACAATAGATACATGGAGTATTTGAAAATGTTTATAGAGTATGAGAACATTTTGGAAGACTGAAAGGAAGTATGAAGTGAAACACTGAAAATAATTATTTAATGAAGTTAAGCAACTCAAATTCACCAAAGGGCAAAACTCAAGTTCCACAAACCTGGACCCTACTACCTTTTCTGCAGTTATGGGAAAAATATTACACATACAAAGAAATAAAACCATGAAATCTAAATAAAAAACAATGTAAATACTCTTGTGAGAAGAACATTTTGGAAAAAAAATTTTGGAAAAAATCCATAACTAATTAACTCAATTTTCAAGGTAAGATAAAAGAATAACAATCTTATTATATAATCTCAGAGTTGAAAGAGACTCTGTGACCATCTAGTCCAAACTTTATTTTAATGAGAAAAAATTCCCTTTAAAATACACACAAGTGATTATCCAATTTTTAAAGAATTTGTTTGTTTATTTAATTAATCAATTTAGAATAATTTTCTATGGTTACATGAATCATGTTCTTTCCCTCCCTGCATCCCACCCCTCTCCCATAGCCAACAAGTAATTCCACTTGGTTTTACATATGTCATTGATCAAGACCTATTGCCATATTATGAATATTCACTAAGGTGATTGTTTAGAGAGTGATTTAGGATGATCATTTAGAGTCTACATCCCCAAACACATCCCCATCAACCCATGTGATCAAGCAGTTGTTTTTCTTTTGTCTTTCTACTCCCACAGTTCTTTCTCTGGAGGTGGATAGCATTCTTTCTCATAAGTCCCTCAGAATTTTCCTGGACCTTTGCTTTGCTGCTAGTAGAGAAGTCCATTATATTCAATTGTGCCACAGTATTTGTCTCTATGTATAAAGTTCTCCTGGTTCTACTCCTTTCGCTCTGCATCAGTTACTAGAGGTTGTTCCAGTTCACATGAAATTCCTCTAGTTTGTTATTCCTTTTAGCACAATAGTATTCCATCACCAATAGATACTATAATTTATTCAGTCATTCCCCAATCAAAGGGCATACCCTCATTTTCCAATTTTTTGCCACCACAAAGAGGGTGGCTATAAACATTTTTGTGCAAGTCTTTTTCCTTATGATCTCTTTGGGGTATAAACCCAGCAGTGGTAGGGCTGGATCAAAAGGCAGGAAGTCTTTTAATGTCCTTTGGGCATAGATCCAAATTACCTTCCAAATTGTTGGATCAATTTCACAACTCCATCAGTAATGCATTAATATCCCAATTTTGCCACATCCCCTCCAACATGTATTACTTTCCTTTGCTGCCATATGAGCCAATCTGCTAGGTGTGAGGAGGTACCTCAGAGTTGTTTTGATTTGCATTTCTCTAATTATAAGATATTTAGAACACTTTTTCATGTGCTTATTGATAGTTTTGATTTCTTTATCTGAAAATTGCCTATTCATGTCCCTTACCCATTTATCAATTGGGGAATGGTTGGATTTTTTGTACAATTGATTTAGCTCTTTATAAATTTGAGTAATTAGACCTTTTTCAGAGGGTTTTGTTATAAAGATTTTTCCCCAAATTTTTGTTTCCCTTCTAATTCTGATTGCATTGGATTTGTTTTACAAAACCTTTTTAATTTAACATAATCAAAATTATTCATTTTACATTTTATAATATTCTCTCTCTCTTACTCTGTCTTAAAATCTTTCCTTTCCCATAGATCTGTCAGGTAAACTATTCTATGTTCACCTAATTTACTTATAGTTCCCTTCTTTATATTAAGTCATTTACCCATTCTGAATTTATCTTGGTGTAGGGTGTGAGATGTTGATCTAAACCTAATTTCTTCCATACTATTTTCCAGTTTTCCCAGCAGTTTTTGTCAGAGAGTGGGTTTTTGTCTCAAAAGCTGGGATCTTTGAGTTTATAGTTCACGGTCTTGCTGAGGTCATTTACCCCAAGTCTATTCCACTGATTCTCCCTTCTATCTTATCCAGTACCATATTGTTTTGATAACTACTGCTTTATAGTACAGTTTGAGATCTGGTACTGCTAATCCCCCACCCTTCACATTTTTTTCATTATTTCCCTTCATATTCTTGATCTTTTGTTCTTCCAAATGAACTTTGTTATAATTTTTTCTAATTTAGTAAAAAAGTGTCTTGGTAGTTTGATAGGTATGGCACTGAAAAAGTAAATTAATTTGGGTAGGATTGTCATTTTTATTATGTTAGCTCATCCTACCCATGAGCAATTAATGTTTTTTTCCCAATTGTTTAGATCTAGTTTTAATTGTGTGGAAAGTGTTTTGTAGTTGTGTTCATTTAGTTCCTGTGTTTGTCTTGTCAAATAGATTCCTAAATATTTTATATTATCTAGGGTTATTTTAAATGGAATTTCTCTTTTGAATTCTTGCTGCTGAGATATGTTGGAAATATATAGAAATGTTGATGCTTTCTGTGGGTTTATTTTGCATTCTGCATCTTTGCTTGAAGTTGTTGATTATTTCCAATAGCTTTTTAGTTGATTCTTTAGGATTCTTGATTATCCATTTTTATCAGTGCTTAGCACAATTCCTGGCACATTCCAGACACTTAAAAAGTGTTTATCAATTTAATGATTAAATCTGTTCATATTCCACTAATTAATCCACAAACTATTCCATTATTGGATAGCTCAAAGTTCTAGGAAGTTGAACTAAAATCTCTACTAAAGACCCTCATTGTGTTGTCTGCTGCCAAATGGAATACTTCTATTAGATATTTTAAGTAGATTGTCAAATGCCCAAAGAAAGCAGCCATCAGCCTTGCCTCTGACATAGTCAACAATTTTTTCTATAATAGACTAAATTCTTCTTCAATAAATTGTCATGTTGGATGATTTCAAGGCCTTTCCTACTCTGATCATTGTCCTCTGGATATTCTCCAGCTTATTTACATTTGTCCTAAAATGGTGGTGTCAAGAAATGAACATGAATTGTGAGGATATCTATTCACATTGGTAGTGTTTTGTATGTGTTGCTGAGACCAAGTTGAATTTAATTAACACATATCCATCTAGTATGTGTTAGGTAGAGAACTTGAACTTATTTCTTCCCAACTCCAAGGTCTAGGCTCTTGTCTATTGTACCATGTTGCCCCTTATATCCATACTGATATGTATATATTTATGTACAGACATAGTGTTTAAAGTTTGCAGAATGCTTCACATACATTATTTCTTTTTTCTCCTGTGAGTCATATGTGATACAAATATTATCCCCATTTTATAAATGAGCAAACTCTAGCTCAGAACATTTTCTGATTTTATCACCGATAGTAATTATCATTGCAAGAATTCAGCACACAGTTTATCATTACTCTAATACAAATAAAGGTCTATTATTTTTAAACATCACTGGCCAGGTTACTTCTTCTTTTGAAATTGTTGAGTTCCCAGAAAGCAATTACAATAAACTGACACAAAGACTTCTACCCTGATGTCTCATCACTATAACGAGGGATCCAGTATTCCCAAAGAAAAGACCAGCAACATCCATATTTGTTAGGTCCAGCCAAAGCCAAATGGCCTCTAAAATAGGCCCAAGTGATAAACTATTCCTGATGTCCAAAGACTAATCTATTTAAGTACATTAGTCACAGTTGAACATGTTTTGGGTCATAATAGCCATGAAATGGACGAAACTGAAAAAATAGCCCTTAGTATAGGCCAACTCTCTTCTGCCTCTGCAGTGCTGGATACAAATGAAAGAAAATTGGACAGACAGTGATAAGAATCATTCAGTTCACACATTGTCTACAAATAGTAAATATATTGTTGGTATTCTCTGTTCAATAATCAACTAGCTGACAAACTACTAAAAAGCACTAAATTACAGTAAAATTAAATCAAAATATATGAAAATATTACAGCTAAAATGGAAAGATTCTTCATAGCATAGACTGTTCTACAAAGTCAAATGATGAACTTGGTGGAGAGAGGTAGGCAAACAAAAGATGAGAGACAGAGACAGAGAGAGAGAAAGACAGAGAGAAAGAAATAGAGATAGATGTATGGATAGATAGATTAATTAATTAGTGCTTACTAGGTTCCAGTCATTGTTTTAAGTATTAAAGTTGATACACATGCAAACAAGGCAGTTCCTGTCCTTAGAGATGTTAAATTCTAAACAGACAATAAAACATAAAAAAAGAATTGAAAAGGGAAATATGAGAAGCAAAATATTAGGGGGATGAGGGACAAGGCAGCTGTTAAGGAAGTGAAGTACAAAATTAAATGAACTCAAATTGAAGTTGGCATAAGTCTCTAATGAAACAGTGCTTTGGACGAGGCATTTACCAATCAAAAACGGAACTCTGAGTAGAAATATTTCTAGGATGTAAAAGCAACTGTCAAGAAGATGGAGAAGTACACAGTAAATTGAGCCAGGAATTAACATATGTCCAAAACCAACAATATAAAAAACATCAGTGATGACACTTGGTTATCTTCCCTTGTAGTACTCAGGATGTCTCCCTAAAGACCACCAAAAATACCATTACAAAGAATAGAAATTCTATAAAGAATTGGAACAAATCCTCCAATCAAAATAAACATATGATACTAACTGATTTCAATGCAAATGTCAGCATAGGAGAGATGGTTAAAGAAATATCTTGGAGACTCTTGTTTTCTTTAAAGAAATGAAAGGAGCCAAAGATATAACCTACTCAGAAGTCTCAGAGTGCTTTTTCATGAATATTTTCTTTAAGGTGAAAGCTAAAATATAGAATCACAGATATGAAGCTAGAAGGGACCTTAGAAATCATGTTATCTCACATCATCACTTATAGATGAGGAAATTAAACCCTGTTGAGGGTAGGTAACTTGACCAAGGTTACAAGGTCATATAACAAATAAGTGGCAGAGGTGAGATTCAAACTTTGATTCTCTCACATCACATCTACCATTCATTTTCTTTGCCATGTTTTATTATGAATTAAATCAGCTATTCAGTTAGAATTTGAAATTGAATACAGGAAGGCCCGAGTTTTACACTTACTAGCTGTGTGATCTTGGAACATTTCACTTGAGCCCTCTCAGCCTCAGTTTCCTCATCTGTAAAATGAAGATAATAAAAATACCTGATTCACAGGGTTTAAGGGAGAGTCAAATGGGATAATGTATTTAAAATTTCATGAACCTTAAGTACCAGATAAATATAAGCTATTAATATTCGCTTTAAAACCTGTATTTGACTCGGGAGAAAAAAATCTACTTTAAAAGCTCTCATCAAGCAATCATATCCTACATATTTGAAAATAATTCTGGATTCTGAGATATATGTGTGTGTATTTATACATATGTATATATACACATACATATAAGGAAGAAGTCTTTTTCAATAGTAAGTTAAGTATTAAAACTAAAGGTGCCATAGAAGTGCTCATCTTAGGTGCTTGCCAGCATCATGGAATATATATTATGCAACATCCAAAAACAAGAATAATTCATGCTCAATAATGAGCTTTTCCAATTTTCTTTTTTTAGTTTGACAGTGACTGAGTACTAATTGCTTTGAGACCTAGAAAACTACAAAGCCATCTCACTAAAATCTTTAATTACTCAAAAGAGGTTTCTCTAAGCATCTGCACTGGAAAAACAAAAGTGGGGGGGAAAAGGACATATTCCACATATTATGGCATACAGCTGGATGCATAAGCCATTGAGCTAGTCTATGATCACATGTATTTTGGGTAAGCATCACAGAAAAACAATAAGCTGGCCCAGAATCAAATAGGAAGAAGTAAATAGTATGAATTACAATGGCAATTGTATGGTGCTTTCAGCAATCCTGAGTTGCCTATTGCTTGCTGCTTGTGGCTGCTAAAGTCCACCTCTTTAAAAACCATATCCTTTTAGTGAAGCAATCTTACTTCAAATCACAAAAAAATAAGGATCTCAAAAGAATGAAAAAATACAAGTCACACAAAGGCATAATAGAAAGGTATCTAATGGATACAAACAGAATGCCATGTATTATCGACAAACATTTGGATGAAAAAAATTGCAAAAAATGTAATTAGTAAGAATATATTTAATTGGAAAAGAAGGTAAAATATTCAAGCAAACTGTTCATGTAGTAAAAAATGAGAAATGATTAATAGTTCAAGTACCTAATTGATATTATTGAGATATTACAAGAAACAAACAAAAAAAGGTTTCCAATGCATTCAGTAGGTCTCCTACAGTAATTAACAAATGTTTATTATTGTATTAATTGATAAATTTGAAACTTCCTTCAAAGCACAATTCATGTGTGACCTTCCACTGAAAGCCTTTCAAGTTACTCCCAGTGTGTGCTTCCTTCCCCATTATTTCTCCCCAAATTTTTTTTAAATTGCTTTACTTTTATATTTATTTATCAGGACATATGTTGTTTCCTCAAAAAGAATATAAACTCCTTGTTAGAAGAAACCACTGTCTCACTGATGTATGCCTATCACAGCACCTGTTGCACAGTAGTCCTTCTATAAATGCTTTGAATGAAGTTGGATTGGAAAAAATGAATGCAAGGGAAGACAATGGGATTTGTATTCAGAAAACCTATATTAAGATTCTGTTTTTTCCGATTAATTCTTGAGTGATCTTAGAAAAGTCACTTAAACTCTTTGGGGTTCATTTTTATTACCCTTAAAATGAGGGTATTCAACTACATATAAGGTCTTTTCTGGTTCAAAATCTGTGATCCTATTGGAGCAGTCATTAAATATTTATTAAGCACCTACTATGTGTGAGATACTATTCTAAATGTTCTAGACACAAATAAAGGAAAAGGCAATCCCAACTTTCAAAGAACCTTAAAATGCAATGGAGGAAATAACATTTAAACAACTCTTTAACAAAAAAAATATACATATACATATATGTATATACAAAATAAATTTGATATAATCAACAGAAGTAAAGTATTATAATTAAGAGTGATTGGGGAAAGTTTCTTATAGAAGGAGATATTTTAGGTGGGACTTGAAGGAGTTCAGTAAGACCAAAAGCAGAAATGAGGAGGGAGAGCATTCCATACATGGATGACAGCCAAATAAAATGTCTGGAATAAGGAATTGGAGTTCTTTGCTCAAGGGATAGCATGGAAGTCAACATCAATGGACTGCAAAATGTAGGAGAGAGGCAAGAGAGTATAACCTAAAAGAAGAGTAGAAAGATTAGGGAACTTTGGGATTTGAGTACAAAAAAAAATATTATATTTGTCTTTGGAGGTGATAGGGAGCCCCTGGAGTTGACTGAATAGACAGATGTCCTAAGTAAAGGTGGAGAGGGAAGACATTGTGCCAGGTAAATAAACAATAAGGGTTCTTTAATAGTAAAGGCATGAAATGATGAGAATCTATAGAAGAATGTCAATTTCAGAGGCCAGAAGGGGAAATAAGTGAGACTTCTACAAATGTAAAACAGACAGCCCTGGATATGAGGTATGAGATTATAAAGTTATAAGATATAAGGTGTGAGAAAAAGTGAAGAGGTTGAAACCTATGTTTCTAACCTGGGTGATTTGTAGAATAGTTATGTCCTCAACAGTAATAGAAAAAGTAGGAGAGAGGGAAGGAATTTAGTAGAAAGATAATGAGTACAGTTTTGGACAGGTTGAGATTAAGAAGGTGTCTTTGAGACATTCAGCTCAATATAGTTTGAGGTGTGAAATTAAAGGTCAACTAAGGGATTAGTAATAAATGAGCATATTTGAGACCCATTATTACAAAGACAATAATTAAATCCATGGGATATGAAATCAAGAGAAATAGTGGAAAGGGAGAAGAGGTCTTGAAAAGGGTGGCATAAGAGAGGTAAGATGGGGGTAAAGATGGAAAAGTAGTGTACTTTAGAGACTCAAGAGCAAAGTCAGGATGGAAGTGATCAGGTCATTCCCCATTAGAATATAAGTTCCTTCGGAGCAAAAATGAAATCTAAAAAGCACCACTTCCAAGCAAATATAATTAGAATTTAACTTTCTAGCCTTACACAATTAATAGAATTACCTTGTTTTCATTATATAAAAAAAAAGCAGATGTAGCCCCCAGTAGTGAGAGTAGGCTGCAGTAAAATCACAGCCATAACTTAGATAGGCAAACAGATAGCCTAGGCATCACATGAGGCCCCCAAACCCCTCCTTTTCGCCCCTCCCCTCAGAATCTGAATGTTCTTCCAAGAAATTACTGATGTAGGAATTCTGTGAGAAGTTTGGTTAGATTGTTACACACTGACATATTGAATTATCACCTATAGAAAACTCTGTTTGGAGCCACTGAGGTCATCTAAATCCATTGTCTCTATTCTGTGAATCATTTATTTCCATTGTGAGTGATCTAATCTCTCTGCTTGATTCAAACCCTCTATAAATATCTACCTAAATCAATAAATTTTGTCACTGATCAGCAAGAGGCCTGTGAGTCTGTCTGTAAGTCTCTCTACCCTTATTCCTCTTATCCCATTCCATGACTCACAAATAACTTGATGAGCTGGTCTTATCAGAGTTAATAATAACTGTAACATAAATAGGTTAACAAAATAATAAAATTAACATGTGAGCAAAATGTAAACATAAACTTAAAACTATAAATAAAAATTTAAAATATATTGTAGCAAGGTTAAATTGAGACCATATATTTAAATTGAGTCAGTCCTTGAAACTGACATTTGGAAAATGTTTTGGGAATTTAAAATTTCAACTGACTTACTTTCTTGTGCCTGAGTGATAAGTTTCAGCACCAAAATTTATTATAATGGAAGACTTCCTGAAATTAATAAATTTGTGTATCTGAATATGAGATTGGTTATATGGAGAATTTATCTCTACCTAAGAAATAAAAACTTCTGAATACCATTTTCATATAGGCAGATGGCTTTGAAACATACCATTACAAATTATATATATATATATACATATATATGTAATTATATACATATATTAAATATAACCAAGCTTTTTGGTTTTTAATATTTTGCATTAGCTCTTTTGAATTATCTACACATTTAATTTTGTTAAATAGAAATTTAATGTGTTGTAATGAAAGCAGAAATCACATAAATAAAATGGCAGCTTCTTATGATTTCCCCCTTCAAGTTATCCATAAAAGCTGAATATCTAAACTCTACTTTTGAGAATTAGATTTATTAGGAGAGGGAAATATAGAACCAAAGAATTAAATGTCAAAAGAACATGTCACATATACATCTATATGACCTAGGTAATAATATAATCTCTAGTATTTATTTAGCACTTATGGTTTCCAAAGCATTTTATGAATATTTTATTTTTTTCCTCACAATAACCCTGAGAATGTCTTATTATTATCCTCATTCTACAGATGAGGAACTGAAGTGGATAGAAATTAAATTACTTCTCTTTGGTCCTACAACTAGTGAGTATTTAGGAGTAGATTCGGCACTTCTATTATGCTATCTAGTTGCCTAGATATGAAAAACTAGGATTTGGAGTGAGACTGGATTATAGATCAAAGACATCCTAAATTACATGTCAGTTATAGGCAAGATCTTATAGTCTACAAGAAAAAAGTTCACTCTTCTATCACAATTGGAACATGGATTCCTGTAATATATTGTAAAATCATATAGTGAAATTTACTTCATTTTTCCAGCCTATCTACAATTGCTCTGTATAAAGAAAGCATCTTTTTAGGCACTCATCTATGAGCCTGACAGTAAATTAAGCTCTCAGAAAGGACAAAATGCCCTTTTTATTCACATAGCCATTGCTATCACAGAATACTGAGACCACAAATAATATTGAGCAAGCTGACCAATCTCTCTTTTGAGTGACTTAGGTCACCAGTACCTAATATCTCAAACAAATTGGTAATCTGGTGATTTGCATTCATTGGTCCAAAAGATCACATCTCTATAAATATATTCCTGATAGCTGCTATGTGTACAGAACATCCTAAGAATTAGTGACAGTTTCTGAAATATTTGGCTTATGTTACAAAAGTAAACTCTCCTTTGAAACAAATACAATGTCACAGCATTTCAAGAAAATAAGATACATTCAGGGAAAAGTAGTGGCTGAGGCATAAAATGATTCATAATCAGATTCTCAGAATTTATATTTTATGAAAGTGAATTACTGATATTGTACTGAAGAATGAGTTTAGATCATGAGTACAGTAGTCCTAAGAAGCGATACCACTCCAGAATAGACTATTGCTCTCATGATTTGCTAAGGAAGACTAATCTTTTCTGAAGTAGTCAGTGATTTCCTTGCTGTGAGCTAAGCACTGAATTAGTAGATTCTGGAAGACCACAGAATTACCCCCAGAGTAAAATATGAGTACTCCTTATGCAAAAGGCAAAGATGGATCTGTATTAGGAAACAATATGAGACATACTACTTTGGAGACAATGCAGTTTTTTCTCCTATCAAGAAACTAACTTTTATAGATGCTTATACATTAGAGACCTTATCTGAAATAGACTTAAGTAATTTATATTCATCTAATTCACTTGACTATCAAGCATACTAAGGGCTACAATTATCAGGACCAGACAAGTATTTCATTTTCATTTTCTGTACTGATATTTTTATGGTTCAATATGTCTGTGGATATTTCTACATGATTGCTTACAATGGGCTCATGAGCTCCTCATTTAAACTTGTGAAAAGAACTTACTTAAATGCTTTGCTACATTGAAATGTATATGAATCCCGAAGGGTCATAGCAAATAACATTACCCTGGTATATGATTGGCCTCAGTAGCCAGTTGAAAGGAGTCTTCAGATAATGGAGAAAATCTGCTATGAAGAATTATACACCTTTTATATGCTTTTCTCCTTCCTCTCTACTCAACTTAAATTGAGTTTATTTGGTTACTATACTTTTCTGAGGATGAGGAATAAGTTGACTAAAGTGTTCTGAACAGGATAGCATGCCTTCGGGTACCATAGCAAAGGCAATGTTTCTGATTTATTGAGCAGCTGCACCTTCATTTATACCGAATATCCTTTCTCATTGTTCCTAATTTGGCTTCTCTTTTCTTCTCATTTCAAAAATTTGAGGCCATCCATCATGAACTCCCTCTTCTCCCCAAATCCACATCTCAAATCACAGCATCATTTTCATTTCTGTCCTCCTTTGCAACAGTCTCACCATTTTCTCTGCCTGTATCATCCCCTCCTTCTCCCTTTAATTAATTAAGCTAATTAATTAATTTCCCATTAATTTAATGAAGAATCAACTATATTAATCTCCAAGGGCAAAACCATGATGAAGAGTGATAGGACATATAGCAATATGTTTCTTTCTACAGTTCCTTTTCAAATATAATACAACAAAGATATATCTATCAATAAATATAGATATATATATAAATAGCTATATAGTTACAGATACTTAGATAATAGAATAGAATGAATCTTATAGGAAAATCCCCCCAAAAAAGTCAGAGGGAGTCATTTGTTCAACCTAATTTGACATAAAAAGATGGGAAGCAAATTCTTGGGCCTCAAGATTTAGTCTTCTTGCAGGAGCATGCTATGGGCTCTCCACTACTCTCCACTACTCAAAGAAGTTATACATCAAAGCAAAAAGAGGTTCCAGACCCTAGTCAGGGTGCTGTCTGCCACATACAAAGAGTACTGTGAATTGATCGTGTGTAAACTAATAGATTTGTCATCTACTACTCAGTTCTATAAGAATAAAGAGAGCCTGGCACCAATGTTAGGGATGGAGGGGAGATAGAGAGTCTATAAGGGCGAGACTCTCTTCTAGCTCTCCCCTTCTGCCGAATATACACTGGGAAACTTTGAGGGGGTGTCACCCCGAAACTGGGTGACCTGGATGGTTGTACCACCCCACAGGAGTTGGGGCGAGGCTTCCCTATAAGATGAGGTAAGGGGGACCCGAATCTGATTCTGAATGAGGGCAGGTTTCATGCAAGCCTCCCCCAAGGTCAGTCAACTTCACCGCAGGTGATCTGGCTTCAAGCTTGAAGCAGCCAGACCAAGCTATTATTCTCCTCCCCCTCGTGTCTCAGGCACTCTGGAATGCTATCTGACTAATGAATGACTTTTAATATTTGCAATTTAGGGGTTGGGAAAAGGGGTGAAGGGCAGAGGGATTTTGGGATGCCCTCTTTTCTATTTCTATGGGGTCTGTCACTCAGGTGGGAACCTTTGGGGTTCCCACTCCTAAGCATGAAAGAGGAATATGAAATACTTTGGTCTGCACTGTGATTCCAGGAGTTCCTTCTTTAGCTATAGATAGCAGTTTTATCGTGAGTCCCTTATAATTATCTGGGAGATATGCTTCATTGATAATAGTTAAGTCCCTCAAAGTTCATCATTGTATAATATTTTTGTTAATATAAGCCTTGTTCTACTGGTTTTGCTTACTTCGCTTTGCGTCAATTCACGTTTTTCCAGATTTTTCCTAACTCATGCTGTTCAGCATTCCTTATGGCACAATAGGATTCCAGTGCAACTATACACCATAACTTGTTCATCCATTTTCAAAGGGATGGACAACTCCTCAGTTTCTAATTCTTTGCCACTACAAAAAAAGTGGCTGGTCTGGGGGAGGGACCAAGATGATGAAGTAAGCCAAAGCAACTAAAAGTCACCATCAGAATCCTCTCCAATCAATATTTTAAAAAGCCACAAAACAAATACAGGAATGAAAGAACCAACAAGGAAACAGACAAAAACAACTTTCAAGAACAAGATAACTTAAAAGTTAGGCAGAGAGCATTTGGATCACTGAGGTAAAAGGAGAGTACAGTCAGCAAGACTATAGTAAGGAGTGAGGAGCAAGCCGAGAACAAGCCACACACTCCCACCCACATCTACTGTTCCAGGTTTGGAATCTATTCAGATCCTGAGACCCTGCCTGGACAAATAGAGGTCCAAGCCAACCCATAACCCTTGAGGTTTCAAACTAGTGGTGATGTCCATAATCCAAGCCCAGGACAATATATGCTAAAGTGAGTTGATCTGTGTGGGCTCAGAGGAAGCCAGGAATCCCATTCTGAGCCTGTGGTGAGATCATAGACCCCAGGTAGGGGTAGCTGTTTGACCCAAAGGGGGTTCAGATCTTTTTGCCAGGGGCTCAAGGTGAGGCTCCAGGACAAGGCAGTCAACTGTGTGCCTGATTGGATCAAGTACACAGCAAAAAACTTGCACCCACCTCTGAGGTCTGAGGCTAGAATTTGATCAGCCAATGATTGATCAGTTCAGAGTGAGATCAAAAGCTTACACCCAAGCCTGAGGCAAGTCTTTAAGCTATCAGCATCACAAAGGTTAATTGAATCAGCAGCAGAAGGAGAGCCTCAGAGCTCCCAATCCTCAGGCCATCATACCACTTCAGAAGAACTAATGCTGACAGAAATCCAAAAAATAAGCTAAGGGCAGCAACAAGGAAGGGCTGAAGTTGAAGAGGATAAACTAACCTCCCAGAAAAGAGAGCCTACCTACAAAAAGGTAGGAAAAATGATTAAACAACAAAAAAAGCACCTAACTCTAAAGACCTTTTATGAAAACAAAGAGGAAAGTCCAGACACAGAAGGGGACAGTGAAAGCAAAGCAAGCACATGCAAAGTCCAAAAGAAAAATATGGATTGGACACAGATTCTGGAAGAGCTCAAAAAAGACTTCAAAAAGCAATTAAGGGTGCAGCTGGGTAGCTCAGTGGATTGAGAGCCAGGCCTAGAGACAGGAGGTCCTAGGTTCAAATCTGGCCTCAGAAACTTCCCAGCTGTGTGACCCTGGGCAAGTCACTTGACCCACATTGCCTACTTTTACCACTCTTCTGCCTTGGAGCCAATACACAAAAGTATTGGCTCCAAGGCAGAAGGTAAGGGTTAAAAAAATTAAGAGAGGCAGAAGAAAAGTGGGGAAGGGAAATGAAACTGATGCAAGAAGAAATGAGCCAACTGAAAAAGGAGAACCAAAAAACTGACAGAGGAAAATCAGGTCTTAAAAATCAGAATTGACCAACTAGAAACTAATTATTTCATGTGAAGTCAAGAAACAATAATAATAAAAAAAAAAAAAGAATCAGGAATTTTAAAAAATGAAAACAAAATATTTTATTGAAAAAAATAACTAATCTGGAAAATAGATCCAGAAGAGACATTTGAGAATTATTGGACTACCTGAAAGTCTGATCAAGAAAAAATCTTGGACACCATAATACAAGAACTGATCAAAGAAAACTGCCCAGATATCTTCTAACAAGAAAATAAAATGGAAATGGAAAGAATTCATAGATCACCTCTACAAAGAAATCCTCAAATAACAACTTCCAGGAACATAATAGCTAAGTTTTAGAGCCCCAAGTCAAGGAGAAAATACTGAAAGAAGCCAGAAAGAAACAATTTTAGATATGATGATGCTATAATCAGGATCACACAGGACCTAGAGGCTTTACATTAAACAATCAGGAAGGCATGGAATATGATAATCAGGAAGGTGAAAGATCTGGATTTACAACAGAGAGTCACCTACCCAGAAAAACTGAGTATATTCTTTCAGAGGGAAAAATGGACATTCAATAAGATTTCCAAGCGTTCCTGAGAATAAGGCAGACGTAAACAAAAAATTTGAAGTCCAAACACAAGACTCAAGAGACGCCTTAAAAAGTGAAAAAGAAAATTTAAGAAATTCATCAAGTTCAAAATGTTTATATTTCTACATGGAAAGAGGATATCTGTAATTTTCAAAAATTACTCTTAGTGATAGAGAAGATAGAAGGAATATACCTAGCAAGAGGTTGGGAAAATAAGATGATTATGATGATATTATATACATGATGGTATGATGTGTATGTAAGTGTGATGATATGAAATGATGTGCATATGATATGATATGTAAAAAAATCAAGGGGTGATAGAGAAGATTGCACTGACAGAAAATGGAAGGAAAAGATAGAATGGGATGTTATATAACAAAAAGAGGCAAGAAGAATCATTATAGAGAGGGGACAATATGGATGGTGACAGGCAATGCTTAAACTTTACTCATATTATAACTAGTTCAGAAAGGGAAAAACAAATATACTCAATGGGAAATAGAATTATATCTTGCCCTACAGAGAAATAGAAGGGGAATAAGACAATGGAAAGATGAGGTAATTAGAATGAGGAGGAAGTGATGGGGGGGTGGGTTGATGAAAAGCAAAATTCTGGTGAGGAGGAACACAGAGAAAGAGAAAGGAACAGGATCTAAAGGTGAAAAATAAGATGTAGGGCAATACACAGTTAGTTATCATAACTGTGAACGGGATGAACTCACCTATAAAAAGAAAGAAGATAGCAGAATGGATTAAAAACAAGAATTCAGCTATATGCTGTTTCTAAGAAACACATCTGAGACAGGATGACATACACAGATTAAAGGTAAAAGTCTGGAGGAGAATTTATTATGCAAGATCTAACATAAAACATAAAAGTTAAAAAAAAAACCAGTAGTAGCAATCATGATATCAGACCAAGATAAAGTAAAAATTGATATAGTAAAAGAGACAAGGAAGAAAATTACATTGTGCTAAAAGGTACTCTAAAAAATGAAATGATATTAATACTAAACATTTATGCACTAAATGGCACAGCATCCAGATTTCTAAAGAACTAAAGAAGCTTGTGAAGAGAGAATTAGATTCTCTTAGTTTATTTTTAATGTAATCAATATGCAACCTTTAATTTAATCAAATCAAGAACTTAAAGTACCCCTACTTAGCACCTAGCTAACCATTAAGTAAGAGAGTTCACAACTCACTTACTAGAAAAAGCTCATACCTCCAAAGGCCACTGCCCTTGAGGGCAGTGCTAGGCAAATTGGGAGGCTGTGATTGGTTCCCATGAAGTGGGGGAGCAACAGGAAATGACATTGAGAAAATTGCTTTAAAAAGGCCAGTTGGTGAGCCAGACTGAAGGGAGACTCTTGGAGGCAGTCACTTTTTCCTGGACTCATCCTGGGCTGGAGCATTCTGCACTGCAGAGACTTGCTGGTGAGTGACTTGGGCTGAAGGAAGAGGCTTGTGTTAGTGGATTTCTGGCTGAAGACACCGGCACTTCCACATGGAGATCATGACTTGAAGGAGCCCTTGACAGGGGCTGAGCCACATTTCACCAGATCAGCACTTAGGCTGGTAGGCCAGGCAATTCTTTACTTCATTCTTATATTTCCCACTTTAATATCTCACCATGTAAATAAAAGCTAACAGTTTTTGTGACTTAAGGGTTAACGTTTTTTAAATGGCAGTCACAATCTTACTTTTATAACTGTGAAGATGGGATTAAACTCTTAGAGAAATAGAAGCTAATTAAACAATAAGACATCAAGAAACAATAAGGCAAAACATAAAAATAGAAGAAAATTTAAAATACCTCACTGGAAAAATGAATGACCTAGAAAATAGACTCTACCCTGCCCATTTTTAGATTTAATCACAAAAAATGTAAACATCCCACTTACACTTGAGTGGGGAAGTCTGTAACCCAGATGTGTGAAAGTGGGTGACAAATCAGAATCAACTGACTGCCCCTAGGCAGCCTTAAGGGAAACTTTAGCTGTAATTGGTACACATTGAAAAGGAAGGATCATCACAGGAAGTGATGAAAGGAATAGTCTTTAAAAGTGGCCAGAACCACCTGGGATGCTCTCTTTCCCCTTGGACAGGATTTTGGAGAAGCTCTGGCTGAGAAAGTTTGGAATGCTTTCTATTTTAGAACTACCATGTGGGTGAGTGAAAAAGACTGATTCTTTCCTGGATTTCTGAAGGGACTATCCTCAAGAGAGTTTATCCCCTTTAGAGAGAAACATCATGGATGAAGCCCCCACTTTATTCTTCACTTGGCCCTTAGCTCAAGGCTGAGGCCCCTCTGTCTGAGAGCTAATTAGCCCTGCCTGGGTTGAGCCAGGGGTCAGAGCAAAATACTTAGTGTGTTAGGTTAGATATCTTACTCTATCCTCTCTCTGATTTTCTTATTTTCACTCTTTCTATATTTTGTAAGTAAATTACCATAAAAAATCATTTTCCTTAAATTCCTGGTGACCAAAACTCTTAAATATTCAGTCCAACCAACCATAATTTTTATTCCCTTTTACATAACTCTCATATTTAATCAAACCTAATTTTAAATGCTACAAATGAAAAGAGGAAACAGATAGTAAAATCATACATTGCGTCTTAGATAATCTCTCCTGGATCTATTTTCTGTCATTCATTTTTCTAGTGAAGTATTTTAGATTTTCTTCTATTCTATGTTTTGCCTTATTGTTTCTTGATGTCTTATGGTTTCATTAGCTTCTATTTCTCTAATTCTAATTTTTATGGCATTATTTTCTTCCTTGAGTTTTTCTGTTCCTTTTTCCATTTGGGCAGTTCTACTCTTTAATTATGGTTTTCTTCAGGAATTTTTTTTGGCCTCCATTTCCATTTAGTCCATTCTATTTCTTAGGGAATTATTTTCTTCATAATGTTTTGTAACTCACTTTTCTTTTGGTCTTATTCTTCAGTGATTTCTTCCCCAGCTGTTAATTTTTTGTGGTCAATTCTTTTATGTTTTTTTTTTTAACCTCTTTTCAAGTTCTTCTAGGGGTTCTTTTGAGGCTTGACATATTTACATCCTTTCCTTTGAGGCAACATATGTTTCCTTTTTGACACAAGTGTGCTATTCTGAATTTGTGTTTTGGTCTTCCTTGTCATTGAAGTAACTTTACATGCTCAAGGGTTTTTGTTTGTTAGTTTTTTGTTTGTTTTTGTTTTTGTTTTCCGATCATTTAATTTTTTTTTCTTTTTCTACCTATATATCTATCTTTTGAAGTTCTTCTCTGTTCCTGTGTTAGAGAGAACATTGCTCCAATTTTTCAGAGAATTCTTCTCTACTACTTGGATAAGGCCCAGCTATTCTTGTTCCTCATGATGTGTCTGGTGGCCATTCTGGCTTTCTCTAGGGTGTTTTGCTGTTGTTTTGCCCAGCTATATTCAGCACCTAGGGCTACCAATTACTCTTTATTTTATGGGTTAGGATGGTCCCCTTCTGCTCTTTCCTGTCACTGCCAAGTAGTCTGGGCTAGGCAGGGTCCTTTACTCTAGTTTCTGTTGCTTCAGGCACTCTGCTGCCACATGTAACTAATTAGGTTCCTGAAGCTCCACTTCTCCTCTGATCCCTTGTAGCCCAAGGGTTCTATTTATAGGTTTCCTGTCTTTTCTTCCTTCTATAGCTCTGTGCAGTTTCTTGGGCGAGGCACCTTCCAATTCTGAAGCTTTTTTGCCTCTGGAAGAGTTGCCATATGTTGGTTTGCTTCAAGTTCTGCCAGTTCCCAGAGATGCTGCCTAAACTCCCCTCTCTTTTTATCCCAGTGAGATGTTTCCCTTATATTTCCCTTTTTTTGAGGCAATTTATTTTCTTTTTTATCTTTATGGAAGGATAAGGGAGTGCAGTGTCCCTTACTCCTCCATCTTATCTCCTAGCTGGCAACTCAAAACTGGGACTTACTTCAAGTATTTAGGTCAGGATACAGAAGAAAAAAAGGAGTACTCTCGTACCAAAGGGGAGCCTACAGTTTTGCCTGTGAGGCAAGAAGTACTTTAAAGCTTTCTTGGGAGCTAAGTCTAGTAGTAGACTACTGTTACTCGGACCAAAATGCATGACAGGAATTTGCAGAACTCAGATTTGTGGGGAGGAGAATTAAGGGGAAGTAGCAATTAGCCTTTTCCTTGGATCATACCACTTCTTTAGGAACACTTAAATCTTGTTGGTCCTCAGCTGTCCCTGAGATCCCAGAATGACATATCACTTAGTAATGCCAAGAAAATAGCAATAAAACCTTTCTTCCAACAGTGCCACAGAGCATAATCCAAAAATTAAAATAGAAGTCAAGAAGGAGGCTAGAGAAATGAGAAAAAAAACCCAATCTGACCATAAGGATATATTATGGTGGCAAGGAAGATCAAGATGCAAATCTCAAAGAGTATGATTCCAAAACATCTATAGGCAAAGCCTTAGAGGAAAACTAATCTTACACAAAAACTTAACTAATTTCATGGAAGAAATTAAATAATAATTTTATTCTTTTTAAGTCATTGAAATGAGATTTATTGAGGAAAAATTTTAAATCAATATGTCAATATTGATTTATAAAGTATATAATAAGTGCCCTGTACTTTATTAAGCACTTGATATACAAAAAAGGGATAAAATACAATCCCCATCCTCAAGGAACTTACAAGGATAACACAGCATTGAAACAAACAATTATATATATGATATCTCAAGTTCCAAACAAGATAAACAGGAAATAATTAATAGAAGGAATGAAATGGAATTAAAAGGTTTGGGGAAAAGATTTCCTGTAGAATTGGGGGTTTTAGTTATGAGTTAAAAGAAGCTATGGAGATCAGTAAAAATTGTGGAGGGAGAGCATTCCACATGCAAAAGAAAGCACAGAGCCAAGGGATTGAGGTGCCATTTATGGGACATCCAGGAGGACAGTATCACTGCAAAGAATACATGTTGGGGAGCAAGAGGTAAGAAAATTGGAAAGATAGGAGAAGACAAGGTTATGAGGGATTTGAAAGCCAAAAAAGCTTTTATATTTGATCCTGGAAGCAAGAAGAAGCCATTGGAGTTTATCAAGTAGGAGAATGATACTGCCCTTTAGGAAAACCACTTTAGTGTCTGAATGGAAGTTAAATTGAAGAGGGGAGACATTTGAGACACATAGATCCACCAGCAAGATATAGTAATAATTTAGGCATGAGGTGACTTACGTCAAAAATCAATAAAAAAAAAAGCATTCATTATTCACAAAGCACTTATATTCACTAGGGAGCTATAAATTAATATGAACATTGATAAATAAACTAAAATTCAATACACACAAAATGACTTCAAGAAGGAGCAAACACCATCAATGGAAGAGATCATAAAAGGCTTCATGTAGGAAGGAGCATATGTGTTGTGCTTGGAAGTTAGCTAGAGATTCTTAGAGTGTGGTGAAAAATTATCATATCAATACAGTCTCCAAGCTATTATTAGGTTTATTGAGAGGTGATCAATCTTACAATAAAGCCTGACCCTGGTCAAGATCAAGACCAAAGACCTTGGAACCTAAGGAGATAGTCTTTTTTTTTTTTTTTTTTTGCAGAGAAAATTGATAACACAGTGACAGAAAATACAAATTAAAATAGAATGGATGCAAAATCTTTCACATGGGAAGTTCTTAATTAATTATGACAAGTGCTGATTAAGCTGGAAAGTACAAAAAAATCACTATGGGTGGTAACTTTATATTTATTGTTATGGCTGTCCTTTCCAAGACATCTGCAATAAGGTTCAGGGTCTAATTTTTTTCTGCTGACAATTGTGATTTAATTCTAGGAATCAGCAGTTAGATTACTGATACAACAAGATACTGATACTGATACCCAAGAGCAGCCCTCAACCTCACTTCAGACTGTCTTTTACATGGAGCAGGGTGTGGAGGGCTTTTTGGTTACAGGCTTAAGATCAAAATGCCTGTCAGCAGGACTTTGATACCACCCTAAGCTGTATTTTTCTTAGCTAATACTTATAATCCATATAAAACAAACTATTATTTGTGTTATAATCATAAAAAGGGAGTATGGAGTTTCACACTCACAAGAAGCAGAGATGAGAAGAGAGTATTTCTACATATGTGGTGAATCACTTGGGGGGAAATGGAAGCAGTATATGAAATGTAATGTATATGAAACAGCTAGTAATTCACTTTGATTATGCTATAATGGAATTGATTTTCAATGGTCCTAAGTCATATGTGAAAATTAATGTCATTTTTTTAAAGTCATTCTTCTCCCATTAAGATTAATCTGAAATCAGATATTGAGTGGCTGTTTAGACAAGTTCAGGTAATAAGGAATCATATAATAACATAATTTATTTGATTGTACTCATTGAATGTTTCAGAGTAAAGTAACCATGTAGGATGCCATGCAGATTTTAATTTCCCATCCTTCTCCTATAGAACATGCTAGCAAAATGGGAAATGAAATGTTATTTACTGAGGTTTCTGTTTTAGTGTATTAAATTGGAGACATTGGGGGTTGAGAGTGAAGCAATCAATTATTCCTTACTCTTGTTTATAATCCCAATTTCTTTTAGTGAGAAAGCTGAAATTTTCCACTTGCAGTCACACCCATTATCTCACTGTGGCTCCCTCCTAACCTCTCAATTATTTAGAGAATATATATACATATATATTATATTTGCTATGCTAGAAACCAAGCCCTTCTATTAGTTTCATTGAAAACCTATTTCCTTCAGGGGGCAGCTGGGTAGCTCGGTAGCTCAGTGGATTGAGAGCCAGGCCTAGAGACGAGAGGTCCTAGGTTCAAATCCGGCCTCAGACACTTCCCAGCTGTGTGACCCTGGGCAAGTCACTTGACCCCCATTGCCCACCCTTACCACTCTTCCACCTATAAGTCAATACACAGAAGTTAAGGGTTTAAAAAATTAAAAAAATAAATAAATAAATAAAAAAACCCTATTTCCTTCAACCTCATAGAATCACAAGTCTGGAGGTATAAAGGAATTGAAAGATCATCTAAATCTAACCCAATTCTATAGATATGGAAATTGAGGAGGCACATCCCTTGATCATCATTACCTCACCTTCTTTCCTCTAACTTTTTCCCTATACTTAAATTTTCCTCACCTTTTAAATAGTCCATATGTAATCCACCAAATTTCACCAACTTCAATTTAAACTAATATAATAAGAATCAAAAGGCAACTGGAGACCCAAACAATTGCCTTGCTTCAAACATGAGAAAATTAGTTCTGAGAAATAAAATTATTTGACCTACATAATTTGCCAATAAGTCTTGGAGATGAGACTTGAATCCAGGTCTTCTGACTCCTAGACTATTTCTCTTCATACTATATGATACTGCTTTCAACTCCAAATCCTTGAAGCTGTACTTGTAATGCCACTACTTAATTTCATTGAACTTTCAAATAAAAACAAATCACATTTTGGAAGGAATCTCAGATGTCATGTAATCTAATCTGTACATAAACAAGGTACTTCCACAAGGTAATCTACAAGAAGTCATCAGATCTTTTCTTGGAAAATTCTAATGAGAAAGAACTCAGTAACTCTGGGAACAATCTATTCCATTTTTTTTTTTTAATTTTAAACCCTTAACTTCTGTGTATTGACTTATAGGTGGAAGAGTGGTAAGGGTGGGCAATGGGGGTCAAGTGACTTGCCCAGGGTCACACAGCTGGGAAATGTCTGAGACCAGATTTGAATCTAGGACCTCCCGTCTCTAGGCCTGGCTCTCAATCCACTGAGCTACCCAGCTGCCCCCAATCTATTCCATTTTTGAAGAGTTTTTTTCACATTCCTCATCTGTAAAATAAACTAGAGAAAGAAATGGCAAACTACTCCAGTACCTTTGCTGAGAAAACCCCAAATGAGGTCACAAAGATTCAGATATGACTAAAAAGACTGAATAATAACATTTTCCTTACTTTTATCCTAATTCTGTCTCTCAGCAACTTTTACTGATTATATCTGATTCTGCCATCTGGGATCAAAGAATAAGTCCAATCTTTTCATCGAAACAGCCAGGCAAACACTTCAAGAAAGCTAGTATCCTCCTTCCATACACCCAGAGTCTTGTCTTCTCTAGTGGAAACATTCTCAGTTTGTTCACCCAGTCTTTATGTGGCATACCATCAGTGCCCTTCACTATCAGTAGTCACTTCCTTTTGGAAACTCTCCACCTTATCAGTGTCCTTACAGACAAATGAATGAGATAGTATAGAAGTGATAGATTCAAAATAAGTCTTTATTTTCTTAATCTTGTACATTATACTCACCTTAATGCAGCTTAGGATGGCATTGTTTTTTTGGCTGCTATAACATACTGTAAGCTTATATTGAAGTCTCCCAAATCTCTAAGATATTTTTCAATCAAAATATTATCTAGACATGTTTCCCTATTGTTCTTGTGTTTGACTTTTTTTAACCCAAATGTAAGATTTTACATTTGTCCCTATTAAAATCCATCTTATTATATCAAATCTGATATTCTAGTCCGAGATCAAAATAATTTTTTTATCCTTACTCCATCATCCAAAATATGACCTTTCTCTTCTTAGCTTTATGTGATCTAAAAATTGTATGTGTCTTAAACCAATATATTGAAAAAATGTTAAAAATCAAAGTACCAGACACAGAACTCCAGGATCCATCATTGGAGACTTCCTTCAAAGTTAACATCAAGTTCTTCAGGATAACCCTTAGGGCATAGTCAAAATTCAAAGAACCTCTATCTTTTAACTTTGACATTTTTTCCAAAATATAAAACCTCAAGAAAGGTAACAAATATTTTAACATTGCCAAATCCATGGTTTTGCCTCCTCTTACTTTTTCTCCTTGTTCTCATAGCTCCGTTTGAAAGCCAAATTCCACACATTCCAAATGCTATCCACCTTTAATATCTGAAACATTTCATTTTCAAAGTCCACTTCCCATGTCTCATCCTGCTACATCAGCATCTATTTCAAGCATGTCTCTTTCTCCTTTAATTTTTTTTAATAGAATGGATCCTGAGATATATCTCAATTTCTGAATATTCCTACAGTTTAACTATTTGTTTGAGTACTTTATCTGATTAAATGAGTATTACTATCAACTCTAATTGGACCACATACATCTCTCTCCTGATTTCCAAAAACCTGAGACTCCCAATTGGATATTTCTTTAAAATCAGCATTTATCAGCTAGTGTTCTTTTTTTTTTCTGGCCAAGACAAAGAGCTTGTTGGCATAACAGTGTCCAAACTTGATTTCTTGGCCCAATTAATGCAGTATGACTCTATTCATAGTCAGGAGCCACTGCATAATTGATGACTTTCTCCTTTTACTTTAAGTTGGGTAGGCAAGTCTTTAGAAATAATATGTGAAAAGAAAAAGGAAATAAGAGAAATAAATCTGGAGACATTAACATGGAAAGTCTACTTTTAACATGCATGATAATATTGTGCCATTTTAATAATAAATAATAAATAATCTGACAATATTGGTCCAAGACTCAAAAATATTTACCTGTAAAGCAAGTACATATCATAATAAATTGATATTTCACTGAATTATTCACATTTTCCAGATATGAACCTGACAAAATTCAGATTCTGCTGATAAAAGAGAGGGTAGCTTTTCAATACTATAGAATTCTATTCTTCAATAAATATTTTAATGTCTTTGGTTCACAAAATAAATGTCTTTCTCCTTTCATAAGTCACTGGCAATCTAATTATGTTATATTCTGTAAAAGCTCAGTTTCTTTACATGAGGCCTAAGCTCTACAATGTTCTTTCTGCATTTTTATTAGAAAGAGGGGGTTGCAGAACTGTATTATGAAGGCACTTATATTAATTCATTACCTTCCCCAGAGATGAAGATGGATTTTACAATCATATTGCACTGAAGCATAACTCCCTTAATATATGGTTAGATTTTCATTTTTAATGACTCCCTGTGAGGAGAAAAAAAAGGTTAAAGTTGCTGACTTATAAAACTGGAAATATATAAATAATAAAGAGATGGGGAAAAGAAGTATATATTCCTGGGAGATCATAATTTCTGCACTATTAAATGTCAAGTCTACTGAACTAGAACATGCCTTGTTCTTTATTCTAAACCAAGAGTCCGTCAAAAGAGAGACCAAAAATCTGGGAGCCACTTCAGTCACTCAAATATATAGTGCAAATGACATTCCAGAATATTTTGAGAAGAAAAAAAGAGTAGGAAGCAAGAAAATATGAGACCAGGGTTCAAGCTTTGACTGTCATTAATAACTGTGTGACTCTAACTGATTAATTTTCTCTCTCTGGATCTTCATTTTCTCATTTGTAAAAGGGGAATTAGATTTGATGATTTCTAAGTTACTTCTAAGAGCTAAGATTTTATGTCTTAGAATCATGTTAGCAAGGGTCAGCAACCTTTTTGGCCGTGAGAGCCATAAACGCCACATTTTTTTAAATGTAATTTCGTGAGAGCCATACAGTGCTCACAGTGCGGCTCCTGTAACATCGCCTGAAAAAAAATTGAATTTATGGCTCCTGCAGAAAGAGCCATATCTGGCCCTCAAAAGAGCCAAATATGGATTGAGAGCCATACGTTGCCGACCTCTGATTTTAGCTTCATGTCATCTTGAAAAATAAACCCATCATCATTGGGCATGGGGGGAATACATATATAATTCACATCTCCAATAGCAGAGTTCTTTCTTTTTATACATGCATTTTTATTATCACCATTATCAAACATTTGTTAAATACTTATCTTGTACTAAGTATTAAGGAGAATACAGAGAATATAAGGATTCCTTAGACATAAAGATCTATCATAAATAAACACATAATTACTAAGAACAGTATGTAGACCTAGAGACTTCATATTGTCCAACATGGTTGGACAAGATACATATATGGAGGGGCAACTCACAATTCAATTGCTAAAAGGCCATCTATAGCTTCTGATAATGCTATTGTGATACTCCTCTTGGGCCTGTTCTTAGACTGATTTTGCACAATGTGAACTGTCTGTTTGGTATTTAGCATCTGGTGATCATTGTTCCTTTTGATAATCTTTAGTGAGTTGCTAAACAATGCTTTGCTAGATAAGTCACTGGGACAAAAATACATTTATTAAGCACTCACTATGTGCCAGGCACTCTTCTAGATGCTTCAGATAAAAGAAAAGCAAACACAAAAAAAGCAAAATAAAGGAAAAAAAGGCAAAAGACAGCCCCTCCCCTCAAAAAGTTTATAACAGGAGAGAGAAAACATGCAAATTAATATATACAAACTATAGACAGGATAAATAAGAAATAAGAAAAATTAGGCAATGGAATTAAGAGGAGTTGTGAAAGACTTCCAGTAAAAGGACTTTGAGGACTTCTAGGATCTATGTCCAATTCATAATTTTCTTTTGGACTTTGTGTGTGTTTGCTTTGCTTTCACTGTCCCCTTCTGTGTCTATTCCTTGCTCTTTGTCTCCATGAATATTCTCTGTACTTGGGTGATTTTTCGGTTGTCTGCTCATTTTTCCAACCTTTTTATAGCCTCTGTTCTCTGGAAGGTTAGGCTGCCCTCTTAAACTTCATTCCTTCCTGGATGCTACCCTTTGCTTTATTTCTGGGTTTCTGGCAGTTTCAGTTCTTCCAAAATGTTATGATGGCCTGTGGACTGGGAGCTCTGAAGGCCTCCTCCCACTGCACATGATTCAATTAACCCTTGAGAATGCTGATAGCTCAAATTCTAGCCTCAGGCTTAGGTATGTGTAGGCTTTTGGTCTCACTATGGGCTTAATCTGGTCTGGGGATCTTGGCTCTCAATAGCCTGTAAAAGATCTTTGAATGACAAAAAAAAAAGCTTTTATATTGATCCAGAGGGTCAAAGAAAATCACTATAGTTTATTGACAAAGGAAGTGACAAGGCTGCACTTATTTTTTTAGGATATTTACTTTGGGGGTTGATTGGAGGATGGACTAGAATAGAGAAAAGCTTGAGGTATGCACACCCACAAACAGGCTATTGAAATAATCCAGGAATAAATTGATGATAGTTCATACTACAGTGGGAATGGCTTCAAAGTAGAGAAGGAAAGGGGGAGAAAGAAAGAGAGAGAAAGAGAGAGAGAGAGAGAGAGAGAGAGAGAGAGAGAGAGAGAGAGAGAGAGAGAGAGAGATCGAAAAGAGAAAGCAATACTGCTTAGATAGATAGACAGACAAACAAGAGATATTGTGAAGGTAGGAAAGAATAGGCAAGAAATGGAGTTTTTTGTGTAAGGAGGAGCAAGAAGATGAGTATTACTGAGTCAAAGATTACATCAGTGATGGGCAACCTTTTGACCTTGGTGTGTCAAAATTCACCAAAAACCCGAGCATAATTCAGGTGGTGTGTCACTTCTAGAAAAAAAATAATTTCTTGATATTTATGGTTTAAATAACAAAAATGTATAATTTAATATATAATTATTTAATAAACCAAAATAGGTAAATCAATATGGGTAGAATTGTCATCTATAGTGCACAGAGTGTCTACACTACACTACAGGAAATGTTTCAACCTCAGCACGCAGCTCCATACTTCTCTGTATGTGGCCACATGCAGCCACATGTCATCGAAAATGGCTACATGTGTCAGTGCTGACACGCATGTCATAGGTTTGCCATCACCAGACTACATGGAGGATGACATGGTCTTCATTAGGAAGATCCTGTTGGCAATGAGGATGAACGGGAATGAGGAGAAATGTGAAACAGGGAGACTAATCAGCAGACTATTGCAATTCATGTGAGGTGAAGAAGGCCTGTACCAAGGTGGTATTAATGTTAGAGGAAAGAAGGGGCTGTATGAAAGATGCTGTAAATGCAAAAAAAGGCAAAACTTGCCAATGCATTCAACGTGTTTAGTGAATCATTACTTGATTGGTGCAGGTTGCTTTCAAGAATGGCTCTACGAGGAATGGAGTTGGGCTTCTATTTGCTTCTAGCTTCTGGTTTAGATAGAGACATCAACTGAAGTTCCATAGCTTTCTCATAATTTTTTTGAAATTAATAAACTTTTTTGCTAACTCTTAGCAGCATAGTAAAGCAGGCCCAATAACCCACACAATATCAAATTTGGCTAAAACAAAAAGTTTTAGCTGCTTTTTCTCCCATAAGGCAATTCTCTAAGATTATATATTTCAAAAAAGTTGTTGATCTGTCTTAGTAGAAGGATTGCCCTTACAAAGGTTTCCTGAATAAATGAAATCACAAATGCAGTTCTCCCTACCTCCATCATTCAAAAGGAAAAAAGAAAGTCTGTTAGTTCTTACAGGCCTGGCTGTGATAGGTTTTTACTCTCCCAAAGAAGATATATGCCTCCAGTGATGACTGTTTTCCTTTGTACACAAAGATCAAACTGACATCACTATTTGGGGATCAATGTATAGTGTGTCTGACTGTGACTGATCAGACCAACATGAGCTCAGAAGACACTATCACAGCTTGGGCACAAATAATCTCTATAAACATTTGGAATGGTTATGTAAATTTGAGCACCTCACATTTCTTTGGAACTATTACCATTCTACTTTGCTCATAGAGCACAGTGCCTTCTGTCCTGTGCCTTTGCCTTCCATGTCTTGCAATCCTTCAGGAGAGACCTGGAGAGTTTTCTTTTATCACTTCTTCTGACTTCTGTGTGAATATTTGCCTTTTTTGAGTTCTCCATTAAGTAAACATAAAATAAAATAAAATAAATGTAAGTTTTGCATTTGAACAACACAGCCTCCAATGGTAGGTTCTTGTGGAATACAGAACATTCTGATAGCTTGAGAATGCCTTGTCTATCTTTTTATCTTCCTTTTGTTCATCAAGATCAAATTCTTTGTTCAAGTTTCTTTCTGACCAAACCAGAAAGTCCTTATGAATGTGACTTAATCGTTGATTGACAAGCTATATTTTTCTGGATATCTGGCATGTAGAGGGTTCTCTTTCAACAGTCCACCTAGGAAGAGCTAATTCTTTAACAATTCACATAGGCCTTCCCATATTTTTCTGAAATCATCCCTCTTGTCATTTCTTATAATAGCACAACAGTACTCCATCACAATCAAGTGCTATAACTTATTCAGTCATTTCCCAATTTATGTGTATCTCTTCAATTTCCAATTGTTTTATACCACAAAAAGAATCAATATAAATATTTTTGTGCATATAGATTCTCTTCCTTTTTTCTTTAATCTCTTTGAGGTATAGGCCTAGTAAGGGAATTTCTAGGTCAAATGGTATGCACAGATTTATCGCAGTATTCTATTTCTGAGGCCTTGGGTATATCATCCACAAGATTATTTTTGACCATGTAAATTAATAAAATGGTAAAAGGCAATGAGTGAAACTCCCTAGATTGTCATGCTCTAAGATTCCTTCAACTCTTTCTTCCTAATTCCTGTTTTTATTACATATTTATGAGAATCAACAAACTTTGAATTACCATATATCTAGAGGAGAAAACTAAGGTCTGGAGATGTTAAGTGATTTGCCCAAGGTGACACAGACAGTAAATACTAAACTGAGGATCCAAACCCAAATGCAACATGGTTTCCACTGTATAATGTTAATTACCAATACCTATCTAATTTTGTACTTGTGAGGTTGAATTTTTGGAACCCAAAGAGAAAATAACTTTATATCAATACTACTAACATTTCATCTTATTAAATATCACCCAGTATTCTAAACTGACAAGAATATTTGGAATCCCAACTCTCAATCAGCTATCCACTCCCAGCTTTGTGACAGGGGAAAATGTGCTTAAAATACCATTTATACTTTAATTGAAGTCATTGATTTTAAAGTAGCAAATAGCACAGATATTCTGGGCATTCTATACACTGCTGGTTTTTACCCAATGATTTTCAAGTAGAATTATAGAAATTTTTATGGGTAAAAAGTTATTTCTAAGCTGTTTAAGAAAGTTCATTCCTTATCCTTCAGCATATGAATGGATTTCAGCTTATGTTCAACCTTATTCCCTTCATTTTGTATATCGCCTTAATTGCCATTCGCTCTGCCACAACAACATTTCCTATTCTGCAAATCAAAAGGAAGATGATAGGTCTACAAAATAAGCTAATTCGAGTCTTAAAAATATTCCCAAAAACTCTTGGAAGGAATTCTCTGGAAACAATTCAGAGTTGAAGTGGAAGAGAGTGTAATAATAAAACTAAAAATTTTAATATTGTTCTGCTAATAAAATAAATTACATGCTGTGATACTCTCAACAGAAAAGAGGCTGAATAGATAAAATTGTAAATTTTGCTGCCAATTTTTAAGAATTTCAGTTCATCAATAATTTGATATTTGCATTGTACTAAATGTTGGAAAATAGTTTAAGATGAATCAGACAGATTCCTTGCCATCAATGAGCTTAAAATATTGTAGGACAGATGCCATGGACATAGATAAGTATAATAAAAGGTTCCATGTAGTAAGTAAGTACTTAATAGAGGTACAAACAATGTTCTCTGTGAGTAGTTTAGAGGAAGAATGATATCTTCTTGCTAAAGGGAAAGGATGTTTCATGAAGAAGTTGATATTTGAACTGAGTCTAAGAGGATGTCTCTGATTTGAAGTGAAGGAAGTAATTAGAGTTAATTGTAAGTGTAGGGATGACTGAACAATATCAGAGAGGCGAAAAAGTGAAGAATACATACAGAAAACAGTGACTTGTCTTGCTTGGTTGGAATATGGAGTACTTGATAGGAAGTAATGAAAGGTAGGCTTGGAAACATAGATTAAAGTATAATGTAACAGGTCCTTAAAAAGTTAAGATGTGAAAAATTTGTGTTTATTACACTAAATACTCATATGCAATGAAAGGAACCACATCTGCCACATTCAAAGGGTAGGTTGCCAATTTCTCTTCCTAAAAGAATAAAGGAAAAGAATGGCTGAAAGGATGACAGTAGCTGGAGAAAAGCCAACTATGAAAAGAGAGCAGTGTAGGATATCAGAAGTGTGGCATATACTCCAAATTAAATAAGGGAAAATGATGTAATATGGACGATATATGTGGCTTCTCAATTTTGACTATACATTAAAATCATGCAATTTAAGTTTGACTGAAAAGAAAAGAAATATTTAATTAAGGCAACTTTTAACCCAAAAAGGACAAAGTAACTGTCTTTAGGTATTTGAAAGGTTGTCCAATAGAGGAAATACACTTATTTATTTGGACCCAGAGGGCAGGAACCTCTTAACTTCCCATGGATCTCAATTCCTCTTCTCTTAAAGGAGAAAATTGAGGTAGATTGCCTCTCTGGACCCTTTCTTCATTAAATTCATAATCCCATGATGCAGTATGGGTGGAGGTAAAAAAGTGGGTTTCTTATTGTAATCTTAACTTAAATCTACAAAAGAGATTTATAAAATAGGGCCTGAATTCATAGCAATTCTGCATTAAAAGAGTAATTATGAAATGTCTCCTGCTTATACCTCTAGGTGGAAAATATAATTTTCTAAAAAAAGTAGTAAAGGGATAGCATACAACCCCTGCAATGAGCAAATTTAATCTCTCTAGATTCACATTTGGCTCTCATACCACAAACAAAGGCACACCAAGAAAAAAAAAAAAGAATTGAGTGGGACACAGGTTTTTATGAGAAGTAATATAAAATCTGCCAAATGCATTCTTTGTTACAACAAATTCAAGAAAAACAGATTGAAGCAGGGCTGAGATGTCTGAGGGCCTGCCCATTCCATTCAATTGGAATATTTCTTTCTGAATTCTTGCTCATGGGGCAAATGGCCATGATAAAACACCCACTTACATATTCATACCAGTTTTTCCATTTGAATAGAAGTCTTCATTCATGGTCTTATGCACCTGAGCTGAATGGGTACTACCCCCATGCTGCAATGAGATGACTGCCACTTCTCCCTTCTCTCCTCTATCTTCCTATGACTCTGTGGAAAATCACCTTCCTCTCCTGTTTTTTTCCAAGGGCTATTCTTATTTTGGTATCATCTTTTCTCAAACTTAGAAGAATTACAAAATTCAAGGAGTTTTTATATAATCAACTTCTTGCTAGACGTTGTCCTACTAACAATTTAACAAAGCTTAAAAAGAGAATGGGCATCTCTGGGAAAAAGTAGATTCTTTTCAGGGGAGGTATTTAAATAAAGGTTGAATGACCACTGTGAGATATGTTTTTTTTAAAAAAGATTCTCTTGTAGATATGAACTACAACAGATGACTACAAAAGTCTTTTCCTGTTTTAAGTTTGATGATTCTGCAGACCATTTCACAAGAGAGCAAGAGAGAAATAATGCACAATGGTCATTGTAAAATATTGCTGTTACTATGTACATAGTTATTCTACTCATTTCACTTTGCATCAGTTGCTAGAAGCCTTCTTAGGTTTTTATTTTTTTGAATGCGTTCTGCTCATCATTTTTTATAGTACAATAGTACATGATCATAATCATGTACTACAATCTCTTCATCTATTTCCTAGTTGATAGACATCTTCTCAATTTCCAATTTTTTGCCTACTCAAAAAGAACTGCTATATTCAGTACCACTACTTGGTCTATATCCCAAAGAGATCCCCACCCAAAGAGGAAAGGACCTATTTGAACAAAAATATTTATAGCAGAATTATTTCAGAATGGCAAAGAATTGGAAATCAAGGGAAGTACATGAATGTGGGAATGGCTGAACAAACTGTAGTGTATGATTGTAATAGAATATGATAGTGCTATAAGAAATAATGAACAGGCACATAAATCATCAGCATTTCTATACATTTCCAACACATTAGAGCAGCAAGAGGTAGAAAGAGAAACACCACTTAAAATCACCCTAGACAATATAAAATACTTGGGAATCTATCTACCAAAACAAACACAGCAATTATACGAAAACAACTACAAAGCACTTTCCAAACAAATAAAACTGGAGCTCAATAATTGGAAAGCCATTGATTACTCGTGGGTAGGATGAGTTAACATAATAAAAATGAACATCCTACCCAAATTAATTTACCTATTTAGCGCCATACCTATCAAACTACCAAAAAACTTCTTTACTGAATTAGGAAAAACTATAACAAATTTCATTTGGAATAATAAAAGATCAAGAATAACAAGGGAAATAATGAAAAAAAAATGTGAAGGAAGGGGGCCTTGCAGTACCAGATATTAAACTATACTATAAAGCAGCAGTCATCAAAACAATATGGTACTGGCTAAGAGACAGAAGGGAGGATCAGTGGAATAGACTTGGGGTAAGTGACATCAGCAAGACAGTGTATGATAAACCCAAAGAGCCCAACTTTTGGGACATGAATCCACTATTTGACAAAAACTGCTGGGAAAATTGGAAAACAATATGGGAGAGATTAGGTTTAGATCAACATCTCACACCCTACACCAAGATAAATTCAGAATGGGTGAATGACTTGAATATAAAGAGGGAAACTATAAATAAGTTAAGTGAACACAGAATAGTATATTTGTCAGATCTCTGGGAAAGGAAAGATTTTAAAACCAAGTAAGAGTTAGAGAAAATTACAAAATGTAAATTAAATGGTTTTGATTACATTAAACTAAAAAGCTTTTTTACAAACAAAAACAATCAGTAGTCAAAATCAGAAGGGAAACAACAAACTGGGAAAAAATCTTTATAACAAAAAACTCTGACAGGGGTCTAATTACTCAAATATACAAGGAGTTAAATCAATTGTATAAAAAATCAAGCCATTCTCCAATTGATAAATGGGCAAGAGACATGAATAGGCAATTTTCAGGCAAAGAAATCAAAAGTATCAATAAGCACATGAAAAAGTGTTCTAAATCTCTAATAATTAGAGAAATGCAAATCAAAACAACTCAGAGGTACCACCTCACACCTAGCAGATTGGCTAAAATGAAAGAAGGGGAGAGTAATGAATGCTGGAGGGGATGTGGCAAAATTGGGACATTAATGCATTGCTGGTGGAGTTGTGAACTGAAATATTTATAGCTGTGCTTTTTGTGGTGGCAAAAAACTGGAAAACGCGGGTATGTCCATCAATTGGGGAATGGCTGAACAAATTGTGGTATATGCTAGTGATGGAATACTATTGTGCTAAAAGGAATAATAAACTGGAGAATTTCCATGTGAACTGGAAAGACCTCCAGGAACTGATGCAGAGCGAAAGGAGCAGAGCCAGAAGAACATTGTACACAGAGACTGATATACTATGGTAAAATCGAATGTAATGGACTTCTGTACCAGCAACAATGCAATGACACAAGACAGCTCTGAGGGATTTATGATAAAGAACGGTACTCACATTCAGAGGAAGGACTGCAGGAGAGGAAACATATAAGAAAAACAACTGCTTGAACACATGGGTCAGGGTGGACATGATTGAGGATGTGGACTCGAAACTACCACACCAATGCAACTAACAACAATTTGGAAATTGGTCTTGATCAAGGACACATGACAAAACCAGTGGAAATGTGCGTTGGCCATGGGTGGGGTCGGTGCTGGGGGGGTGGTGAAGGGGAAAGTAGGAGCATGAATCATGTAACCATGTTAAAAACGAATATCAATAAATGTTGAAAAAAAGGAAATAATGAACAGGCATTATTTTAGGGGGTGAGGGGGGTAGGGAATCAAGCAGAAAAGTTTACCTAAACTAATGCAAGGTGAAGTAAGGAGAATGAAGAGAACATTGTGCACAGTAATATCAATATTGTATAATGATCAATTGTGAAATGCTTGGCTATTCTTAGACAATTTTGAAGGACTTATGATGAAAATTATTATCCACCTCCAGAGAAAGAACTGATAGAATCTGAATGCTCAAAGAAGCATACTATTTTTCACTTAAAAATGAGCTACTATAAATATTTTTGTATATGTAGGTCCTTTTTCCTTTAAGTTCTTTGAGTTACAGACTTAGTAGTGTTACAGTTTGGTCAAAAGGTATGAAAAGTTTGAAAACCTTTTATGCATAGGTCCAAATTGTTCTTAAAAATAATTAGATAAGTTCACAAGTCCACCAATAAAGCATCGTTGTTTCAGTTTTTGCATATCCCTTCCAACATCCAGTCATTTTTCCTTTTCTGATATATTAGTTTAATATTATCTGACATATATCAGACATATCTGATGATATAGATATATTAGACATATTGACATATCATACATAATAGATGTGAGATGGTAGATGGTAGCTCAGAGTTGTTTTCATTTGCATTTCTCTAATCAATAGTGATTTAGAGATTTTCCCTCCTATAACTATCAATAAATTTGATTTCTTCTGAAACCTGTCCTTATCCTTTGACCATTTATCCATTGGGGTATGACTTATATTGTAAAAAAAAAAATTGTCACAATTTCTGTATATTTGAGAAATGAGTCCTTTATTGGAGAAACTTGTAATACTTTTCACCCAGTTTTCTCCTTTCCTCTAATCTTGACTGCATTGATTTTATTTATTTTTTAATTTAACGTAATCAAAATTATCTGTTTTACAATCTATAATGCTCTATGTCTCTCATTTGGTCACATTTTCTCCCTTATATGTGGATCCATGTTTCTCTAATTTGCTTATGTTATTAACCTTTATGTCTAAATCATGTACCCTTTTTGACCTCTGCAAGACTGCTTTACAATTTTCCCAGTAATTTTTATTAAATAGTGAGTTCTTAGCCCCCAAGCTTAGATATTTGAGTTTAACAAACACTAGATTACTATAGTCATTTACTTCTTATATTGTCCATCTAATCTCTTCCACTCATCTACCACTCTATTTCTTAGTCAGTACTAGCTTGCTTGGATGATTACCAAAATTTATAATACAAATTGAGATCTGGTAATACTAGGCCACTTTGTATAGAGAGCCTGCTCCCTATATGGTTTTGGGGTCCTGAGTGGCGTTAGTGGCATCGGATTGTTAAGACAGGAAAAAGAAAATGAGAACAGCCAAACTAGTGGTTAGCCCATGCTGATCTGAACTCTGTGGGCTTTGGAGTTTATTATATACTGATTTCAAACAAAGAACACAAAGAAAGAGTCATAGCTGTGAAGGGGTCACAAATCATACACAACCCATTAAAGTCTAAAAAGTAAAGATATAGTTACAAGGACAAGGGCCAAATTCCAACCACCAATTAGTAGGGGATAATTCTGGGAGCAGAAATATATTTTATGGAGATGTTCACTAATTGCATTCTGCCTTGATTTACAGGTCTGCACCTGGTCAGATAGTCTGGCTTCAGTCTTATCTCTATCTTTGTCTGTGTCTAGCCTTGACTATATTTTTTAGAGTTCAGTCTTCTTAATTATCAAGGAGAGAAATTTTTAACTCAGTAGTTGCTGGTCTGCTAAGGACTCAAAGGTTTTCAATAAGTCTATAATGTTTTTCCAGTAAGAAAAGTTATAGATCATAAGAGGTATCAAAAGAGGGATCTCAGATTTTTATCCATTCTCTTATTGGCTTCCCACAACTTTGCTTCACTTTTTTTTCATTGATTCCCTTCAGATTCTTGACCTTTCATTTTTCCAGTTGAATTTTCCTATTATTTTTACTGGCTCTATAAAATAAAAATTTGACAGTTTGATTAATGTGACACTGACTGAATAAATAAATTAAAGTGGCATTGTCATTTTTACTATATTGGCTCGGCCTATCCATGAAAAATTAGTATATTTAAACCTTAACATTTTGGAAGCAAAAAATAACATAAAGAGATGATCATACATTTTGCTCTAGTTGGTAACTCAACATCATTTAATAATCACTTCTGAATATTTCTATAATTTTCTTGATAATTTATGTCATTCAGACAAACTGAAAGAAGGAATTTTTCTGTTATGAATTGCTGAATTCATTCTATGATATCACATAATATGAATCAAAATAATTTTGCCTTTTCCTTTTAAAAAAGTAATTAATAAAACTCAATTCTCCCAAGCCAAAGCATTGCTCTATATCATATCTCTTAAATATTTTAAAAGTTCAGTGCAATTTTTGCCTTTTTTTCTATATTTCTTTTCCTTCTTAATTTGAAATTACTTCATTTCCTTTATGTATCTAATTCTGTTATTTATCTCTATTTTTGCATATCCTAAAATGTTTCTTGAAAAATTCATTTTATAAAAGAATTGTGAAAATGATGGGGACCTGATCAAGGCTGAATATCATGCTTACTGAAACCAAGTAAAATTACCCTCAAAAAGAAGATAACAAATAGAATTGAAGTCCTAAAATGACTGATCAAAACATGAGTACAGCCCTTATTATGATGAGAACACTATTAATGTCTTAGTGTTTTCAAAATGTGTGTGCAAAGCAAAGGATTTTAATTTTGAGGAATGCATGAGGATGTTAGGGAACTGGTGAAGTTCACTAGTCCCACCTAGACTTTTTTTTTCTCTCTGCCAAATTGATCAACATGACATTCTGGGGTATTATCAGAATTGAAAAAAAATTTATTCAAGCTTCACCCAATTCTTTTATACATTTTCTAACTAGGATGATTTGAAGGGGATCAAATCTAATGACCTGAAGTATGATATGTATTAAATTTCATAATGTAACTCAAAGTTTGGATAAGAGGTTATGAGTAGCAGTAGGGGAAAGAATAATTCAAAAGACAAATTTTAAAACAATTACAGTTTTGTAGCGTGCTGACTGTATGCTGCTGGTGGGGGGTTGTGTTATAAAAGAGCCAAAAATAGGTGTGGAGATTATAAATTAAAGTGACAGACCCTTCCCCCATGAGGAAAAAACAAAACAAAACACAACAGTTGATGACCAGCAGATGGCAACAGAAAGCAATAGCAGCTAACTGAAGATGCCTAGAAAAGAACAGCATAATGACATCACCAAGGAATCTCTGATTCTACTTTGTCAGAAGTGTAAGTTGCCTTGGTTATACCTGTTAAGTGATCATATGTGTGTTCCTTCCTATGTATTCACCCATGTGTATTCTCTTTTGAATTGTGATCTCTGTAGAGGATCTACTTCCAATGTTTAGTTGGATAATCTGTGGCAGATTATCCATATATTTCTGTATATGAGATAAATTTTTCTTGGCACATTTTGCTATGCCTTTTAATTAAATTGTTTCTGCTTTGAACTAATGTTTCCCATGATTGGCCTAATAAAAAATGGAGATCTTGGAGATTGATCCTCAATGTTTTTAAAACATGGTTAGCTTTCTGGGTGACTGCATATGGGGACAAGAGTTGATGATAAACAGGACTGGGATCTGTTGATGCATTTGAAGAAAAAAAAGCCTCCTTCTGAGAATAACAAAGGACACTTCTTATACTCTATGGGACTTGGATAAAGTCTCAAATTCTATAAAAGGGTAAGATTTTCTGGACTTGCCATGAATGATGCTCTGTCTCTGAGAGAACAAAATGGACAGCTGGGAAATTGAGGGTTCAACAGATATTCATGCATCCTATTTTATGAGTACTATTTATGGTTGATATTTTAATTGAATCCATAGAATAAGATTTACTAAATGTGTAGCTATATCTTTATGCCTTTAAATCTAAACTAGAGCAATTTTTAGTGCTAACGTCTAAAACAGATTATTAGTATGTTTGCAATGTCAATATTTTAAAAGCTAGTGGATGAGTACATTAAAAACTAAATTTAAAATGCATGATTTAAAAATATCTATTCACAGATATTAATTAAAACAATTTAATACCTAATTTAAATTTTAAGAAACAAGTATTATAGAAAATAGCTTTTGAATTAAGAAAGGTAACAGGTCCAATAGAAGTGGTACAGAGAAGTCATAAAAAAGACAGATTTATATTGGAGTCTTAACTTGAGTTGGATGATCAAAAAGGAAGCATAATTTCTTTAGAAGTGGAGTAATGTTGGCAAGGCTAGTCATTTCACAGAATGGTCACTAAAATCTATACACTATGGAGTTGAAATAATGGTGGAAAGAATTTCAAGTGAGGAAGGAGTAAAAGTTTAAAAGGTTGTGGTCACCTATTATAATGATTAAATATTAAGTTATGAGGCTGTTAGTAGCTTCTTCCAGCTGGACTTGCTCTTGAGTGGGACATGCTCTTTGGGTGACAGACTCTTCGGCAGGACATTCATGATGAGACTCTCTTTGGTGGCTCAGTCTTGGCATCTCACAACCTCTTTTGGTTGGTGACACACTTGGCTGGAGACACTCTAGTTGGCTGATGAGATTCGCATTCGGATTCACACTCCAACTCCCTACACTGACTAAAGGAGGTGAGACTTGCTGAAGAGACTACTGTGACTCCTGGCTGGTGAGCTGGATCCCATCAGATTGGTACTTAGGGTATTAAGCATTTCAAAGACAGTAATTTCATAGAAATAATTTGTTCTGTTCAATTAAGAGGACAGAATTAAGAAGAATGGTGGAAATTAAAGAAAAGAAAATTTTTGTTTGAAGTTGGGAAAAAACATCCTAACAATTAGAATGGACTAATAGCATTAGCAAAATGGGATGCATCAAGAGGTGATTTCTCTCTCACACAAAATCTTTAAGTAAAGGCAGAATGAAAAGATGCCTAATCAAATTCAAGTTGGAGGAGATAGTTAATGAGATTTCCCCCAACTGATTCTGTGATTATTTTTCTCTATGAACATCCCAAAGTCTAAATGTTCAACAGATGTTCTTTTTCTGCCTTTAAACAACATACTGTATGTTGTATTCCTAATTTATTCTTATCTCTTATCCTTTATAAATTGGCAGTGAACTAATTATTGTTTTTTAGTGTTTTCTATATTTCTTCTTGTATGTTTTTTCCTCATTATGATAAGGAGTTTACCTGTAATGTGCTTGGACCAGTTAAATCCTGAGTATTTTCTTATTAGGATATTGTTGATTCTTTCTTTCTGTATTTTGCTCTTTACTTTGACTCTTTCTGAGAAAATACAGGCTATATTTTGAAATAGTTTATTTTTTTCATTTGTATTAGGTTTGGTACTTTTATTTTCAGTTGATTTATAAAATGTTTTATTATGCCAATGTTTTTTAAATTTTTTTTAATTTTACTTTTTAAAAATTACTTGTGTGTATTTCTTTGGAAGATCTTTTTAAAGTCCTGGAAAATGTTGGTTCCTAATGATCTTTTAAATTCACTAGCTGGAAGGGTGCCTCTCTCAAGAATGTCTTTTTTTTTTGCTGTAATCAAAACTTTGAATCAAATATAATAAAAAAGAAAGAACCAATAAAACATTGGAATTTTGTCTTTTAGATAACTAAAACTAAAGGAAGTTTTTCAAAAGAGAATCTCACTTTCATCCCTTCTTCCCTGTGATTTTGTAACAGTGAAAGAACAAAAGCATATTTTAAATGGAAAATATCATTTTAATGTCTTCAGTGTAAAGGGCAAAAGTATGCTCAAAGATAAATAATAATGTCTTATCATAATCTACCCTTTTATCAAGTCACTGTAATTAGAACATTACTTGGGATAAATGTCAAAATACATAGATATATTTATTATATGCTGACGCCAATAATTTTTACCTAAAGAATAGAAGTTACTCTCTAAAAATTATAACCATATGTCACTGAAAAAAATCCTGAGCCAAATGTATATTAGTCTGTACAGATTAGTCCGAATAGGAAGAAGTATTTATAACATTTGACGCCACTTCAAATAATGTCTGAAGTTCTTCTTTTTGGCCAGCATATATTTCAAACAAAACTAATTCAAGGTATTATTAAATTGAACACTTTGGTAAATTAGTTTGAGAATGATTGTACTAAGAAAATATATCTTATATTCATTTTGCTACTCTATTTTCCTCAGTTCTTCAAGTAGCAGTGTAGTTGATGCTATAGATGTGATTTGAAAAGGAGCCTTTCTTGAAAATGTGGTTGAGATGAACTCTTTAGGGCAATTCAGTCAACATTCATTAAGTATTTACTAGACATAAAGTATCACATGAGACACTGATAAATGGCATTCACTGTTTTCAAGTAACTTATATAGCACCTCCTCTAGGGTATTCCCCAATACTGCACTTTCTCCCGGAATACTGATTATTCTTATAGGTTGCAGTATATTCTATTCATCTAGACTCCTACATAGCTCAAAACTAGATAGGTCTACAGTCCCCATTGCTGTCCTTTCCCTTTTTAAAATTGTCAGTTAGTAGACATAATTAACTCATAGCAAAGACATTTACTTATATGAACTAATAAAAATAGTAGTCACAAAATATTCCCACAGCCCCTCTTCACCCAGTAAAACTGTGACATCCTTTTCTACAAATACACAGACTATACAGGAAAAGAGTGGGCTCAGTCTTAAATAACAATGACATTTAAGCATACACATAGGGAAACACATGTGACCAAGAGAGATTACAACTGTCCCTGAGACCCAGGCCTCTAATGGGTAAACTTTCACCATATCCTGCTTAGAATTATGCCAATTATGCTATGCCATTTCCTTAACCATTTCCAAACCACTACAATGTGCCTAGTCTCTCCAATTTCCTCCACTTTCCAACTTTAGCTTCCTTTATATGCTATCTTTCCTTGTCAAAAGGTAAGGGTCTTAAGGGCAAGAACTATCTTGCTTGCTTATATTTTGTAAGTATGACAATTAGTTCAGTAGCTAGTAGATAGTAAGTACTTTTTTCATTTATTTATTCATTCATTGATTCAAAGCTCCAATACTACAGTGACTTGCAGTCTTTTTTCTCCTTGCAAAGTCTTCTCTGCAATCCAACCAAAGAATGCTAAGGGCTAGATCTGTGTGAATTCATAACTGAATCTCTTCTTTGTTGCCAAAGAATATGCTCCATGAAGCTGCTTCTGGCTCCTAATCACTATCTCTCTTTTCTATGTGTCTCTCTCAATTGGACCTCAAAATCTATCTTCTACTCCTAATGTCTACTTCTGAGTAGATAGGTAACAGATTGTGGAAGATGGTGCGTTAGAGGAGATAAATCCATTTGTCTCCCATAATTCCCTCAGAGATGAAGATCTATAGTTTCCATCAATTTCTGGCTCTCTCTAGTTTTCTTCTTCTTTAAACCTGGATGATTGTTACTTTTTATAGTCTTTCAGAGCTATGAGTAATCTTAGTTTGTTGAATAAGATTTTTCCTTCTTACTCAATCATAAAGTATTTGAACTTCCTAAAGGTAGAGGCAAGCTGTTAGTACCTTCATAAGACATTACCCCTCAACATATTACTGCATCAATTGGAGTGGGGCAGAGTACCAAATCCTTCTTCCCTTATTTTTTTTATTCTACTAGAATAGAACTTTTTCCTTTTTCTTTTCATCTCCAAGTCCACTAACACAGTGACTGGCTCATAATATGTCCTTAAAATGGTTGTTGATTGATATCCTGAGATAATCATATTGCAAAGTAAAGTGTGACTGAAAATAAGTGAGAGATTCATATAAAGTGCTCTTGAAAAGAGAAAGACTCTGATTATTACCTGCGAGTGTAAAGAGAAGAAGGATTCATGGAAGAGGTCACACCCAAATTGATCTTGGAAGAATTTGGATTTTTAGAAGCAGAAGATGAAAAAAGAGTAAATTTCAAACAAGGCTGTTGGTCTGTAGAAATGTTGAGGGATGGGACATGGAATTTCAAGTTTGGCAATCAGTTAAGAACTTAGTTTGGCTAATTTAGTTTGGTTAGGAGATAGAGTATATCAAGAAGAATAATGTGAAATATGCTTAGAGAGGAAAATTGTTTCCTAATTGTAGAGAGTCTTAGATTCCAGTCTGAAGAATACTTATTTTCTCCTCCTGGAGAAAACGAAAAGCCATGAATGGTTCTAGAACTGGGGATCAAGAAAGACTTGTATATTAGGAAAACTTTTTTGGTAGCTGTGAAAAAGGTAGATTAGAAGGAGAGAGAGGTTGAAGGTGGAAAGACAAACATTCAACAGATATTGAGCAAGCATATATTATATGCAGGAGTTTAGAGAAACAACCATTAGAGTCCCTGCCTCAAAGATTTTGGACTGAGAGAGACAACACAAATGAGAAGGTAAATAAGTAAGTTTTGGTCTAGGCAGTGCTGGGGGATATGAGTGAAGTCATGGGGCAATAGATAAGGATATTCTTTCCAACACCAATAGTAGTATTATTTAGTTATTGCTCTATGAGTAAGGGGAAGTGTTATCAGGGCAGAGGGCAAGATACACAGACAAGCCAAGATCCTAGTTATCCTCATGGATTGCTTGATGGGATAAAAAAGATCTGAGTATTTGAAGACAGCTAAATATGGGAGAATGAGATAAGACATCTTCCAATCATAGAGACAAAACAGTGTAGTGAATAGGGACTTAGAAGTCTTGGAATAAAATCCTACTATCTCAGATACTAACTAGTCATATATGAACCTGGGCCAATCATTCAACAGCTCTATGCTTCAGTTTCCTTATTTGTATAATTAAGGGTTTTGGAATTGATGGCATCTGAGGTCCCATCCTGGGATTGATGATCAAATCAATAATCAACTGATCATTCCAGAAAACTCTATTCCAGCTAAATCCCAAAGGTGAATAGTTAACTCTGATAGGGTAAGAGAATTAAATCCCTGAAGATCCAAAAAGCATGGATCTTGGGATAAGAATGGATATCCTGATGGATAACAAGATGAAATAACTCATAAGACTAAGGAATAGAACTTAAAATGTGCAATTTTCCCTCTCAAGATTATTATCTAAACAGCTGCAGAAATATTCTTGTCTAGGGTAATTCTCACCATTTCAAATCCCCGCTTAAAATCTCCAGTGTTTCCTTATTTTCTCTGAGTCAAAAATGCAAACTCCTTGACTTACCATTAAAATCATTCCTAGTGTGGCTTCCATCTACTTTTCCAGACAATTCAGATTGTACATGTAAGAGGCTATACATATATATATATATATATATATATATATATATATATATATACACATAGTCCAGGTGAGAAGTTAGGAGAGATCATACCTAGTGTGCCTAGGTGGTAGTTGAATGAGGGAAAGAAGAAAGGAATAGCTAACATCAGATTGGCCCTAAGTTCCTGAATATTTTTGTTATTTTTAATCAAGGTTCAGAGCAGGTATTGTATTCTTCTCTCCCACAAGAAGCTTTGAAGTCCTCAGGGAAAATATGGAACACTATTCTTATAGTACTTTGCTAAGGTGGTCTGTACTATGCTGTCATCCTTTGTAATTTAATGGATGTTTTGGGAGAACACTCCAAATAGGATCTCAGTCTGTTAGTGTGATATAGATAGTCTTTGCTTCTCTTTCATACCTTTTACACTTGAGATGGCATTTGAAATTAAAAGCATACTTTCCCATGTTCTCATACCTAGAACATACCTACTCTTCATTGTCTCTTGGAATTCTTAGCCTCCTTATAGGTTGAATTCTCTTCTAACTAGACTTTCTGTATCTCTCATATTGGTACTCCCTTCCTCCTCAATTTAGCTTATATTTACTTCAGCTAAATTTTGTGTCTCCCCATTTCTGTGATAGTGGGAACTATTTATTTTTAATGTCTTTGCATCCATAGGCTCTAGTCTAGTGCTTTGCTCATAATAGATAATAGATGCTTGAATTAAATTTGGCAAATACTCAAACTCTCAGTCTTAATTTCCTTAATTAAAAAAATTAGGGAGTTCAATTAGGTGACCATCATAATTCCCTTCAGCTCTAATTCCTAAAGAGCACAGGAGACTTTTGGGAGTTTTGGAAAGGGAAAAATTATCACAGTCTATAGGAGATCAAGATAGTCTTCCCAGAGAAGTGAAGACTTGTCTTGGACATTGAAGGATAGAGTGATCTTCAATAAACAAATATAATCTCTAAAAATATATTGTCTACGAATAGCAAAAGTACAGAGTAAGAAATCAACTAGAAATTTTTGAGGAAGAGATCTCAGTTTCCCTAAACAAAAAAACTTGTGTGATGTTTGGGAATAAACTTAGAAAGCTTCACTTATAGCAGTGTATTCATGATGAATTGGAAGGAGAAAAGTGTGATAGCAGAAAAACTACTCAGAGTTATTATAATACTCATAAAGAGATAAAAGCCTGTTATTAGCTGAGATCTCAATGCCTATTGATAATGCTATTTTATATTTGTACATTGTTATTAACTTTTCAAAGTATTTTCACTTAAAATATTTCATTCAGAAAACACTGTAAGGTAGAAATTAAAGCACAGAGAAATTGTGATTAGCCTAAGAAAACACATTGTAGTGAGTAAGCACAAACAAGACAAGGACACAGGGCTTTTGACCCTTTAATTTAGGCTCTCCACACCTCACCAGGTTAATGAAGCCTTATTCACCTTATTCAGGTAACTAACATTCTAATTTAAATATTTACTCTAGTCCCCATATTGAGGTATACATTAGATTTACCTCAATTTGCCCACTCTATTAGACTTATCAACTCCTCTGGTCTTTTCTAGGGACATTTGGATTTTCTCAGATGATCTCAATTTCTAGACAAGTTTGTTTTTCTTCCTCCTTCTAAGATTCTAGGATATGGAAGAAGTTGGGAACATTCTTATCTAGGCTATTAAAGTTACTTTGCTGATTAGCATATTTAAAATAAATCAATGATTCAATTATTAACATTGTAGAGTTACTGAAAAGGGACCCTGGTTTACATTTATAATTCAACAGGTTACCAAAGCTAGACTCCAACTTTGTTACTGTATTAAATTGGTCTTCCTAAGCCTTGGGACTGCTAAGTTACTTTAATTAGAAGGCTCCCTGGTATTCTAATATTCACCCAAAATCAGATATCCTAGAAGAGGGGTTTTTCATCTGTCATGGTCTGCTTCAATGATCTGGTGAAGCCAGATGAACATTTTAAAATTCATAAAATACAATACTTAGGATCATTTTTATTATAATAAAGTTATCAAAATATGTTTTTGGAAAGTTCCCTGACCTACAGTTAAGAAGCCGTGTTCTAGTTATTTCCCAAAGACCAAGGGCTCAGGCGCTTAGCCTTGACTTTTTTCACTCTCTTCCATTGGCTTGTAGAACACAATAGTGATATTACACTTGAGGCTACTGCTTTTCCGGTTTAAACACTTTCTAGGGAGTTCACTCATTTGATCTTCAGAACAAGTCTATGAAGCAAGTTGAGGAGATACTATTACCTTTATCCAGGCAAGAAAATAGATTCTGAGAACCTTGGAAAGAGTCAGTATCCCTTTTTAATTGGCAAGTGGCAGAAAAGCCGGAATCTCAGAGCACTACTCTTTCTACAATATCATACTATTTTCTGAATAACAGGTCTTCTCTATGTAGCTCCCAAGTGCCTTGCACAGAGTAGTTTCTAAACAAACATTTGATCAATGAATGAATGAACATAGCCAAACCCCAGGCATCCTCAACCTCTCTAACAAGTTGCACATCCCGAGAAAAAAGTTATTCAATTTGGAGGGTGTGGAAATGAAAACCCTAGAGAGTCTCTTGGTCCTCGCAGGACTCTCTTTCCTCCTTTTCTTCTCTGTCTCTCTTTCTTTCCTGTACTCAATGTCCCAGTCCAAGCCCCAAGAGGGAAAGCTTACTCCCAATTCCACACTGGGCATGCTCAGTAGCCAGGGCAGCTCTCAGTCGCTTGGAGGAAGCTTTTTGCACTCCAGCCTCTAGCTTCCCAAAGCATGCTCTATGCGCAGCTCGGAGGCAGAGGCTGACTGCTGCAGTGGTTAACCCGCGCACGCTGGGTCTCGACTAGGACCAGCACGGACACATCTGGATCCTCCCTCTGCAGCTGCCCTCCCTGGCCACCGGAGGGGCTGAGGGGAGGAAATCAACCTGCTGTTTGTCCAGTCAAAACGTTGCCCCCACACAAGGTTCACAAACTTCAGCATGCAGGAAGTTTGGGGAGAACTCGGCGACTAGCACAGGCAGCAAAGGCAGCGGATTATCTCCAGGGGCGCGACTGTCCCGCAGGCAGCAGTGAGGTGCAGGACTTCCTTGGCGGGGAAACCCAGGTTTTTCTTGGAGCAGCTTGGGACCTGGGACGCGAAGCCAAATGTACCGTCTCATCCTCTTGTACACTATAGTGTGCGCAAACTTTTGTAGCTATCGGGACACTTTGGCGATTCCGCAGAGCGGATCTATAAAAGCCTTACGCTCTTCCAACCTCAGGAGAGATGGTAAGTAATGCTCAAACTTTATTCTTTGTTATTTCAAACTAGCTCTGAGCACACAAAGGTTTTTCAGGGGCTGGGAATGGACCGAAGTGGGGTTCCTGCTCCTTCGCCCCAATTTCACCCTAGTAGAGCTGGGGTTGGGTGAGTGTGGGTGTCCTTAAGAGACATTTAAATGTCTCATTGCTATCAGTGGTCAGTTATTCTGCAGTACCATTTAATTAACTAGGACCATTTGCTTCCTTCATTTGCTGAAAGTTGTGGACTGAGTCTCTTTGGCTCACTCCTAACTTTGTAAACTAGAAAGTCAAGGAGTCAGTGCTGGTGATTCTAGTGAGTGAAGAAATTGCTGGTATGAGACTGCCTTTGGGACCTTTGTGTTAAAGTGGTGCTTTGTCATCGCTGGCACCGTACCCCAGGTTTAACTAGCTATAAATACAGCCCAGTCCCGATTTTAATAAAAGAGGGGCCAGAGTTTGTGGTGAGGAAGTAACAGCAATAGAAAACGCTGCAAACCCCATTCCTCACAAACGAATTTCTCATTCAAGTTCAGGGTGGTTCTGAAACGAGATCAATATTGCTGAGAAGGTGATTAGCGTGCCAGCAGTTTCTGCTGGTCTTGATGGGCACTGTTCAGTTTAGCCTCGGATTCTTTCCAAGAGGGACTACAACCTCTTTGTAAGGAGCAGAGGTCAGTCCTAGAAACAGCTGTTTCAAGTCAGGTTGCAGGCAGGGATAGAGTTTCACCTTGAGTGCTCCTTCATCCCAGGGCAAAGCCTCTCCAATGGCAGTTATATGCACTTTTATAAATGCAGAGTTTATGCACTTTTTAGATAGCCTGTTAGAAATTTATTTCTTTAGTTCACTTATAAAACATACTTTCTAGAGTGTGACAGGAAATCTGGTGTCTACCTGCATTGACTCATTTGTTTCCCTCCCTGCATTATTTCCTCTTTATACTCAAGAATGCAAGCATTGCCTGTCTTTGCACAATCTCTTAATATCTTTGCTGTTGTGCTGTTTGTAGTTTAGGAACTTACAAAGCTAAGTTACTTGGTATTTATTAGCTTTTTGGTGTCCTTATCAGTATGTACTGGTAACTTGTAAGTACTTTCTGTTATGTACTAAAACTTGAGCTTTCTCAAGAGAACTTTGGGCTTTGTAGAAAGAAAATGTTGCTGAACTTTTTAATGATAAGACTTAGGGCATACTATGTTCATCAAAAACAAAGTGAAGTTTTGTTATTGTTTTGTTTTTTAAATAACAGGTAGTCAACCTACTATCCAAAAGTATTCTACAGGGTATGAGATTATTTCAGCAAAGCACTTTTATGTAAGAAGCTCTCATATTACATTTCTAATTGTTTCCAATCTTTGCTTAAAACAATGAAACATTTAAGATAAACCTTTGAAAGAAAGACTGAGGCAAAGGTCATTCTGATATACAATCTTGCCAAATTTGGGGAATTTATGATTTTAATAAATTCCAATCTCAAATTCTTCCTCTGAGGTCAAATATTATATTTTCCAAATTCTTTAATAAAAGTTTTCTTGTGACCTTTATTAAATGGCATCCATATTTCATTTTCAATCTTCACTTCAATTATGACTAAGTAATCCTATATCTCCAGGTATCAATTACAAGAAGTCATGGGGGAATAGAATTGGAAGTGTCAAATAATTGTTCAAAAAATCAAGTTTTAGAGCTAAGAATATCTTGAGTTTGACTATGATCTCTTGGAAGAAAAGTTACTTATGCATTCTTTCAATTGTTAGAATATTTGATGAATGTAGATTTGGGAGTACTTTGTTTTTTCAGAATTTTGAAACTTACTCTGTATTTGCTGGCATTTAAAGTTAATCCATTTTAATGGCAACTGAAATGGTTGATATTAGTTCAAATTTTGATCAGCTCAGAAAGTCTGAGACTTTACAAAGACCAGACCCATTCTCCAACCAAAATAAATAACTTGAGAATTGGAGGATGACAAGCAAAGGGGAACAATAGTTAATGATCTTGAAAGGAATATATATTTTAGGCAATTCCAAAAGGGAGGGAGCTGTTTTTTAAAGAATTCAAAATGGTGGCTCATGTTAAAAGTCTTTTGGATGTTAAGAAGAATACTAAAGGAGAATTCCTTTGTAAATGGTTTTCTGCTCATAGCAAAATGGAGATCACATGTGGCATCCTTATGGATGCTTCAGAATTGTTGAAGCTACCCAGTTATTTCACTGAGTATGATGTCATCTTGTATATTGAAGTAGTAGTCACTTAGTAAATGATAATAAACAGTATTTCAGTTCCTGGGATGCTTAATTTATTGCCATACTGTCCACTATGTAAATTTTTTGGTTAAACCAAATGAAACCAATTAAATGTAAAATGCTTTGCAAATTAAAGAACTCTAAAGATGTTCATCATTAAACCAGGTCCTTGGTCAGCTGACCACACTCATAACTATAATTAATAAAGTTGCTAAAGCAGTCTCATATAATTATGGGAAGTATTTAAGCCCATGAAAAACGACAGAAAGTCAATTACTACTTTGGGGAATCTGGCATACTGAACACTAGTGATTTACAAGTTCCCATAGAGATTCTAGTAATCATCATGGTTCATGCTTATAAGTTCAAAAGCCAATAACAGATAAAGCTGTCATCCTCTTGAAAGGCAACACAATGAGACCTACTTGACTCAATTTTTCCTTCATGCCATGCTTGTTCATGAATTGTGGGAGTGGTGGTGAATGGAGGTACAAGTATCTAGTTATTAGATAAGAGAAGATATAAAGAAATAGAGGCAGTGTAGGGTAGGGATTGAAGAGCTGTTCTTGGGCTCAGGAAAGTTGAGTTCAAGTTCTACTTCTGGATTATGCCGGCTGTGTCAATCACTTTCAGTATCTCAACTCTGCAATTTAGCAGCCCTCTTAAGATTATTGAATGTAGAGTAGCTACAGATCTTCATTAATAGATGAAGATTCATTGGGAATTCTCTATAGCAGTGAAATCACAGATCTCTATCCCTAACCACTAAGTAGAATAGTATTAGAAAACTTCCAACTTAGACTAAAATTTACCATTTTAAAAGTTCTTTCCTAGCAGCAGTCTTGGGAGTAGGTGAAATAAGTTTTTTTTTTGCTCTGTTTTTCAGGTACATACAACTTAGATTCTGAAAGATTGTGTCTTGTCCATAGTTACATGATCATGAAGTATCCTCAGAGACTAAAGTTCAGGTCTCTATATTCTTATATCAGTGATTATCCCAGACCACCTCTGTGGGGTATACTTGACAATCTTTGCAAAGTAAAGATCAAAGACATTGTGATTGATCTCCATTTGTGTAGCATCACCAGCTGTTATTGTTATCACCTAGATTTGCCAGGTTAGCTTAATGGCGAACTTGGCAATAACACATTCAAATATCAGCATGGACTGCTTGATCAGTCTTTCCTTCTTATATAATGACTCAGTTACTGCTACCTGATCATTCTGGCTTTTCCCCTTAGCCTTTTTTAGATCTGTCCTAAAATTAAATATGCATTGCCTTTTTAATGCCTCTCCTTTTTTCCTTTAATAGTTAACCATGGTAGTTTAAATAATAGAGTTAAAATTGGTATCCTTGAGAAGAAATCTTGAGATCCTATAGTTTCAGAGAACTGAAAAAATTGTAGTACATTGTCCTTTTCAATGACACTTACTATTTTTAGTCTCCTTTCTTCATTGTGACTCAAAGTGCTTTAGTTTTAAAGTATATTTAGGGGTTTTTTTTTGGGGGGGGAAGCTTCCAGATTTTCTTTTTTAGTCTCTGAAATTATTAAAATTTTAAAATAGTAATTAACTAACAATAGCCTTCAGCATGGAGATCAAGAGAGAAATAATTATTAGACTTATTTTTCTGATTACTAAGCCTAACTAGGTGCAACTTCCTCCTAAGGATGCTAAAACTATGGATGACTACTTAGACATATTTTTTTATTTTCTCTTACATTCAGAAAGTACAGTTGTGGGTGACTAAATTTCTGAATTTAGTGCCATTAAGCATTTTAATATTCTTGTAACTCAGAATCACTTGTATTTGCAGTATGCCTAATGATGCCCTTACATTTACAATAACTGTTTTCATTTAAATTTTATTTTTTTATTAACTTTATTTCCAGATATATCCTCCTTCCATTTGCTACCCAGTAACAAAGATCTTTTAAAAAGAGATTTAAAAAGTTTAATAAATACAAATAGCACATTGACTATGGCCAGATATTTGTATTATTCTACTTTCATAGCCTCTCACCTTAGCAATGAAGAGAAAAGACTTGATTTTTTCTCACTTTTATGGAAGCTGGGATGGGGGAAAAGCTCCGTTACTATAATTGTTGCATTTCTTTTTAAATGGTTATTTGTCTCTAAAATAAACGAGGCCGACTGATAGCAGCTCTAAGTCTAGGGTTCAAAGGGAAAACCTTAAGCAAGAAGAAAATTTAAAAGAAAAAGGTAAAACATTTTAAACCATGTCTGAAGGTTTATGGACAAGATTAAGACTTAGATGCAACAAATTTTGTTTTGAAGGCTTTCTAATTTGGTATTAAAACCATATCTTAGAGGGACATTGTGGTGATTACATATGTACTTGGGAAATAACCTTGACTTTGTAGTGATTGGTCAGTTTATTGAAAGGAGACTTCTGGTAGACTTTAATAGATGTCTGTGCTCTGTGTAGTGGAAGGTTGATAATGGAGAAATTCCCCATTCTAATTGTGAATCAAAGGTAAGTTTGCTGAGCGTAGGCTTTACTGAAATGAATATAATTTTACTTTTTATTTTCTTTTTAAGTTCATAATAATGAAATATAAATGTTCTGAAAAAATTTGGGGTCATTAATCACTAATGAACAATGCTAAGAACGGCTCTCCAGGCCTGCTCTGTAGATTTTTGACTTTAGAGTCACATCCTGTGTAATGCTCTAGGTTTCTTTATATTGTATAGAAAACTTAGTCATATTCAATATCATTTTCTAATAGGTGTCTCACTTTTGAACTTCATTCATCAAAATTATCTCATGAATACAAAGCAGTGACTCAAGTATCCTGTTCTACAATTCTATTTTATTTATTTATTTATTTTTACCAAAATAGAAAAACCTCAGGAGCTGCCCTACACTTGACCTCTTTTACATTTGTTATTCTTATATTAGGTATTTCCAGGAATTGACTTCACTTTTTACAAGGAGTTCTTAAGTCTCTAAAGTAAGTCTCTAAACTTACTTTAAAGACAATTTTGATAACTATTTCAATGAAAATTGTTTCCTTAGTAATATTATATATTTTTTGCATTTAAAATATTCTGAGAATTAGTCATTAGTCTTCACCAAACTTTCAAAAGGATCCATGGCACAAAACAAATTGAGAAGAAGCACATAGAATAAATATGAACTACTAAGGTACCATTGTTTAGTTACCAATGATCTGGGGATGGCTGAGCTGACTTGGGGTATATTTTGTGAGTAATTGTGTGAGAAGTTCCATTTGATGAGAACTTGAATCAGTTAGGTATGTCTTCCATCTTTGGAAGTCCCGCTAAACATCATCAGGCATTGGAATGCATCCAAAACAGTGAATTAGTGTGATACTTGCTGATTGAAGTCAGAGGACCTTGGTTAAATCTCATATTCTATTTCTACCACTACTGTGACCTTGGACAAATCACTTCACACAAATCAGTCTCAAGTTTTTTATCTGTGAAATAAGGGAAGTGGATTAGATTTTTCTCTTATGTCCTATCTATCTTTAGACATGTGATCCTATGAATTAATGTGTGCTACTTTTCCTGGGAGCATCTTTCACCTAGAATTTGGCTTTAGAGTCATCTTTTGAGATTTAATGTAGGAGGTGATCTATAGATTCTTTCAATGTTTATTCTGCCCTCTTGTTCAAGGATTTCAGGGCAGTTTTCTTGGATAATTTCTTGTAATATGATGTCTAGGCTTTTGTTATTGTTCTTTTTGTTCCAGGCTTTTAGGTAGTCCAATAATTCTCAAATTGACCCTCCTGGATCTGTTTTCCAGGTCAGTTGTCTTTTCAATAAGATATTTCATATTTCCTTCTAGTTTTTCCTTCTTTTTATTTTGCTATTAATTCTTGCTATCTTATGAGATCATTAGCTTCAACTTGCCCAATTCTAGTCTTTAAAGACTGATTTTCAGCTATGATCTTTTGATTTTCCTTTTTTGGTTTGGTCTATCCTGCTTTTCTTGGCTTCCAGCAGGTCAATTCTAGTCTCCAATTTGCTTATTACTTCATTTGATTTCTCTGCCTCTTTTTCCATTTGGGCAATTCTGTTTTTTTAAGTTGTTATTTTCTTTCTGTATTATTTCATTTTTTCCCCACTTTTCTTCTATCTTTCTTACTTGGTTCTTGAACTCTTTTTTTAGTTCCTCCAAAGCTTGTAACCAATTTCCATTCTTTTGGGAAAGTTTGGCTGTGTTTGCTTATTTCTCATTCTCTGCTGTTACTTCTGTATTTTTCTCTTTTTATTGATAAAAATTTTCCAGGGTCCAAGAACTTTTTTTTGCTCTTGCTCACTCCTTTTGCTACTGGAGGACTGGGATTCCTACATGCTGGTGGTCATTGCTTTCTTTAGCTTCTGTCTCACAGGGCTCTTTGCCTTAGTGCTATCTTCCCTTCCCTGTTAGAAGTCTGAGTGAGAGCAGGTAGATCTGTGATTTTTTTTTGTGTAGATCCCTTTAAAGTGTTTTACCTTGAGGCTATATTCCCCATCTGCTGTTGCTTGGATTTTCAGTTGTTCTTTGTTTTTGCCCTGAGGCAATCTTCTTTGCCCCTGCTGCCTCAGCTGTAGCCAAACCCATTATTGCCCCCAACCCCATTACTGCCCCCACTACAAGGACCAAGCTTTGCATTATTGAACCTCAACTCTACCTGCCAAGGTCTGGCATAGCCCTCAGGGGTAAGTCTGTTGTGATTTCAGCCAGCACTTGAGAATTTGACGATTTTCCTAGCCCTCCTCTAATTGGTGTGGTAGGCGTGGTGGGGAGGGGTGGTCAGCTTGCACTTTCATTAGTGCAGTTTTGCTTCCTTATAGTGTGGGGATATTTTCTCATTTCCTACCTTTCACGCTGTATCCACTGGGAGAGTCAGTTTTGATTTCTGTCTATTTGAGATGCTTTGTAATGATCAGTTGGAAGGAGATTCAGAAGGCTCCTGCTACTATGCTGTTCTGCCTCTAGAGTTTGGCTTTAGAGCTAATCTGAAAATATGGTGTGGCAGTCAGTTGCTCCTCTGGCATCCTTTAAGGAGATTTGGGTCCATGATCATTTTCTTCATGTTTGTGCATAGTAATGGGCCCAGAATCAATCACAGTGTAATGTTTCTGAAGAAAATTGATAGCCTTGATGTAAAAAAAGAATCTCTAATATAACATATCTGACAAGTGGTCATCTAAACATTGGTTGACGACCTCAAATAATGGGTAAACAATTTCTTCCCATAGCAGCCATTTCTAATTTTGAGATGCCAACAATTGTTAAGGATAGGTAAGACATAATCCTCTCTAATTGCTGCCAGTTTTCTGGTTTCTGGGGCTTTTGAAACCTGGCTACATTTAAATCTAGAACTTTCAAACTGTTGGTGGCAAAAGGTAACTGCAATTAGAACTCAATATCTTTTGGATATAGGTGAGCCATCAAGCAGGGGGCTAGGAAATAGTTTTCATCATCTTATGATGTTCTGCTTCTTGACGACAAACATTTGATGTTGTAACTGAACATACTTGTTTGACAAAAAGTAACAACTCATCATTTGTGTCATAACTTTTCTAGATGATTCCAAACCTCAAAAGTGACTCTGCATTTTGTAATGAATATTTTTAAAGCAACATTTTTTTTATTAACTCTCATTTAAAGGACAGATTCTGGAAAAAGCTACAGGGAATAATATTTAATGGCATGAGGGAAGAAATCCAAGAGAAATATTGCTGAGAAAACATACACTGCTCTCCATGTGGTATTTCTGGCCCATTCTCCATGGACCAAATGTAAGTCATAAATAAAGAACTGAGACAAGAAGACTCTAAAATACACATACAGTAGGGGATGTCTTTTGAGGATTGATCTTTTGCCATGCATGAATAATTCCTTCTTTCTAGCAGGCAAAGATGTTGCATATATTAGTAATTCTTCCTCTTTTCCCCTCCTTCAGGCATGCTGATATAGACAATTATGTTTAAAGATGATAGATTAGTCCAGTGTCTTGGTAGTTTATATAGGATGAAATGGAAAGCTTTGTATAATTAGGAGCCAGAGAATTTTGCTGAACTGGCTTTCATTTTTGAAAATGACTTGTATACAACACCATTAAAAATTCAGTCAACAAATATACAGTTCTAGGTGTATAGTGATATACAGTGACCATTTGGTCACTGCCTAGATATAAAGAGAAAGAATAGGAAGTGTACCAATGTGATCATGCAAAGGAAAGAAAACAGCTAACATATATAAACCACTTTCTATTTTCTAGATTGCTTTATATATTATATCAGTCCTTTCATAAATCAGTGAGATAGTTGCTATCATTTTATAATTATTTTACAAATGATAAACCTGAGACTGAGAGGTTTCAGCGCCCAGTACATGTTGCAAAACTAAAAAATGTCTGAGGTAGAATTCAAATCCAAGTCTTCCTGATTCCAAGTGTGGCAATACTTATAACCCTACCTCGCTGTCAAAGAATCCAGACAAAGCACTCTAAAACAGGGAAGAAGAGGGAGATTCAATTCAAGAAATATTTTAAAAATATCTGTTGTGTGCTGAGTACTATGCTAGGTACCAGGAATACAAAACCAAATATGACATCACTCTAGATTTAAGGAATTTACGTTATCCTAGAAAGACAAGAGAGAAAACCAAAATGCTCGATCAAATACATATAGTAAAAACTAAATAAATTCCTGTATTGTCCTCGCTCAAAAATATGTATTAGTCTAAGTTCTGAATCTATCACCTTTCTGTAAGGAATCAATGAGCAAGTTTAATAAGAAGTTCTTCAAAATTTTTGTTGTTGGTCATTGTGTTGATACAAGTTCTCAATTATTTCAGTTATTTTACTACACAATGGTTTTTTTTTGTATAAATTATACTCTATTTCCGATCACTTCAGTGTGCATCAATGTATACAAGCCTTCCCATGTTTCTTTGAATATATCCCTTCATCATTTCTTTTAGGTCAAGAGTATTTCATTTCATTCATATACCATAACTGGTCCAGACATTCCCGTAAAATGGATATTCCCATAGTTTCCAGATCTTTGCCACTAGAAAAAAGAGCTGCTAAAATATTTTTATATATATTCTTTTTTATCTCTTTGATCTCTTTGGGGGTTAGTCCTAGTAATGTTATCTTTAGCAAAATTTTTATTAAGTATCTCATGCATTTCATTCATTTATTTATTTTTAAATCCTTACCTTCCATCTTAGAATCAATACTGTATGTTGGCTCCAAGGCAGAAGAGTGGTAAGGCCTAGGCAATGGGAGTCAAGTGACTTGCCCAGGATCACACAGCTGAGAAGTGTCTGAGGTCAGATTTGAACCCAGGACCTCTCATCTCTAGGCCTGACTCTCAATCCACTGAACTACCCAGTTGCCCCCTCTCATGCATTTTAGCGGAGATGCTAGATATGGATTTGGTGGTTATACAGTCAGATAGATAAAGAAGATGTTCCATTTCAAACAGTAATTTTTAATGGTATAATTTAACATGGCAGAAGATCTTTCATGTTGTATCCCCATGATTCAATATTTTCATCTGTGACTTAAGCAAAGATATATATATATATATCATATATATATACATATATCTGTATATATATGAAAGTTATGTTCAAAGAGATCTTGACAACGTAGGCCAGTGATGGCAAACCTATGGCACACAGAGTGCTCTTTGTGTGCACTTACCCTCTTCCCCACCCCCATGGGTTCATTACTAGAAAGGCAGAGGGATATGGACAGAACTGCTCCCCTCCCCCTCTCCACTGCACCTGATGGTCCATCCCCCACCCCTCTGCCCAGCAGCCCAATGGGAACACTTCCTCTCTCCCCTGTATGGGGTAAGGAAGGGGGGTGAGGTGTACCTAGCACCCAGTGAGTAGGCAGAGCACAGGATGCAGTCTTTGGGGGTGGGGCACATCATTAATTCTCTAAAAGGTTCTCTATCACTGACTGTTAGGCTGAAATTGATTTAAAAAAAGATAAGCAAGGGATATATGTAAAATACTGTACTTAGAAACAAAAATCAGCTACACTCATATGAGGTAAGAGAGTTATGGATATTTACTGGCTGTTTTGGTAAAGATCTTGATGGTTTAATGTACGTTGTTGATGTATGTGTCACCAATATGATGTGGCAGAAAAGAAAAAAAAGGAAATGTGATCTTGGGTTGCATTAAGAGGTGAATAACATGCCAGGAGGGCAGCTAGGTGATACAGTGGATAGAGTGCTGGGCCCAGAGGCAGGAAGAATCATCTTCCTGAGTTCAAATATGGCCTCAGACACTTCCTAACTGGGAAAGTCACTTAGCAGTGCTTGACTCAGTTTTCTCATCTGCAAAATGAACTGGAAAAGGAACTAACAAGAAGAAATGGGTAGATGTCACCAAGAGGCAAATTTATTCTTGGTGTCAGATAAAACTTCCTTACACTTAGAGCAGTACAAAAGTGAGAAAGATTATTTCGAGAGATGCGGTGTTCTCCCTCCCTGGAGTTCTTCAAGCAGAGGATGAACATGACTTGTTGGATATCTTAAACTGGGATCCCTTTTCTGTATGGATTGGACTAGACTGCTGAGGTTCCTTCTAACTATTAGATTCTGTGAAGAATTCATTAATGTTATTGAAATTTTGAGGTCTCTGATGAAGTTTAGAGGTCTTTCAAACTACACTTCTAATGAGTTTCCTGTCTTCCTGTCTTACATGGTGACGTGAGACAGTTACATATTAATGTGGACAAAAGGATAAAAACCAAGTGCCAGGATTGGCACTCCCTCTTTTCCAGCTGAAGCAGCATGGTGGCGGAGGTAATGGCGGGTATTTCAAACAATCTAAGCTAGCATGGCATGTGGCTCCATTTTTCTAATGGCTACCAGTAAATCTTTAAAAACCATAATATTTTTAAATCTATCCTTCTATATCCATTTTATTTTTTACATTAAGCAACTACTATATGCCAGTCGTTGTGCTCAGTTTGGGCAAATACAAAAACAAAGTCTTACAGTCAATTGGGAATATAAAACATGTTTACAGATGAGTAAAAAAATTGAATATGTGTTCATATATATATATATACAGTATATATGTATATAGGTACTTGGTATGCACATATACATACATGCACATTAAACACACACACATACATATAGATTTCAGGAGAGTGGGCACCGACAACAGTGAGAATCTGAAAAAGAGATGGAACCTAACATTAAGGAAAGGTAAGGATTCTGAAAGGCAGAACTGGGGAAAAAAAAAAAAACAAGAACTGTGATCGACAGCCTCTGTCAAGGTACAAAAGATGGCACAATATATATGGAAAACGTCAAGTAGGATATTAGGTGACGGAAGTCTGAGTGGATGAGGGCAAGTCATGTCTAAGTCATCAGTTTTGAATACAGACTGCAGGCAGATTGTGAAACAAACAGTAGCATTTTTATTTTTACCTAGAAGCATTAGAGAGTCACTGAACCTTCATAAGCTAGAAGTGAGCTGGTCAGAATTATGCTTTTGGAATATCAATTTGGCAGCCGTATATGGAGGACACATTGGGGAAGGAAGACACTAGATTCAAAGAAACTGATTAGGAAACTGGTGCAATAGTCCAGGCAAAAAATAATGACACTGTGGAAGAGCATGGTTGTAGTATGAATGGAGAAGAGAGAAAATTGATAATATTTGACAACTAATTAGATATGAAGGGTATAAAAAAAGAGTTAATTATTGAGAATGATTCCTAGATTGTGAGTCTGGCCTATTAGAAAAATGATAGTGCTATAATAATAAATAGGGATGTTAGGAGGAAGGGTAAATTTAAGGTTAAAGATAATATCTTAAAAAAAACTCATGTTGAATTTGTGATACCTATGGAACATCCAGGTCCAGCAGGTAGGTTTTGCGCAAGACTAGAGCCTAGAAAGAGATGAGATGAGAATTGGATATGTAGATTGGGGGGGCTCATTTCTTTGATCTCTTCAACCCCCACTGTTAAACCATTTTAAAAATTGAATTGTATGTTTTTTTAATTAACAAAAAATTAATTTCGTTCCTACTTATACGCTGGCCACAGCATTGATTAAAAACAAAACAAAACACACACACACACACACACACACACACACACACACACACACACACAAACCCACAAAACACAGGCAAACATTTCCACACTGGCAATCTCTCTCTCTCTCTCTCTCTCTCTCTCTCTCTCTCTCTCTCTCTCTTTCACTCTTTCACTCTGTAAATATAAATTTATGTGTGTAGATATACATGCAGACAACAAATATATGTGCATGTATGTGTGTATATATGTAAAACTACTATATATTAAGTGCTACCTGAGTCTAATCTCTTAGTTAGAATCACTCTTCTGAAATCATGGTTGATTATGTACTGAGCAGTGTATTCAAATTAGGAAAATCGGGTAGAGAAAAGATGAGAGGGCTCAGGACAGAGCCAAGGGATGTACCCATGGTGAGAGGGGAGTTATATGAATGATAATTCAGCAGAAGAGACTCAGATGAATCAATGGCACTTAATATTTTTGAGTGGGGGAATGATTTGGTCAGACCTATGCATTAGGAAGATTATTTTGACAGTTATTTAGAAGATGAGTTAGAAAGAATAGAAACTGGAATACTTTAGATTTAATCTTTTCACTGGTTGATTTCTATTGACAAAGTGCTTTCATAGTGATATAAAATTGTGGATGCTATTTTAGTATTTTGTTAGAAATGACTCAAAATATGATGGCAAGCTTTGTGTTTTGTGATACTTTTTTTTAAAGTTCAAAACATTTCTTCTTTTTGGGCTCAGGTTGGTAGGAGGCTGCATGCTGAATGAAGGAGCCTGCCTTTGTGGTTGCTGTCCAGTGTTTATGGAGAGCCCATAATGTGTTCAAAGAGCCAAAAAGAGGGTTGAAATGTGGTTTTATTCAGATATTCATTCAAAAATTAAATTCAGATAACTTAAAATTATTATTGACAGGAAAAGGAGAAGCTCTCACCTTATCCATTGAAGAAAGAATAAAAGAAAGTAAGATTAATTTGAAAACATTACATTAGACATAGTAAAGAGCATTCATGTGGAAAAATTAACATGGAATGAGGGGAATTTGGGGATTTCCTTCTTGAAAATCTTTTTGAAAAGGCACATATCTACATAATTAGGCACAGTTTAACCCTAATTAAAAATAAGAAGTGAGTTTCATACTCTGTCAAGACTCAGTTTGGTCCTATATTTTCTCTTATTCATTTTTAAGACATTGCTGCTATTTCTCTAAATCTTAACAGTGTAACCAAGAGAAAGAGTTATATAATTGCTTAAAGTACTTTAAAATTATGCATTTGAATATTTCTGTATTTTCTTTGTGCTCATATTCAGTTATCCATTCAAAAATTAAATTCAATTTGAACAAATATATTAATCATCTGTGAACAGAGAAAAACAAACAAAAGTTTGGAGACATACAAAGTTTTGCTGAAATATTCCCCAGTAGCCTATTCTTGGATTAAATATATGACAGATTAGTCTTTAAAATACCATTTTAATACATGAGAGACTATATGTAGTGGATAGAGCAGACCTGAGAATCAGAACAACCTATATACAAGTCCTTCCTATTATACATAATGCAGTCATATCTCTGGACAAATCCCTTGACATACAGTGTTCCCAGTTAGCTTTTCAAGGCTATACATTGCTCAGAAGCTGCTGATCTACATTTATAGTGGGAGTTTCTTCATAGGAAGTTCCTTTTAGTATTGAAATCACAAATCTGTTAAAAAAGAGGATAAAAACAAGAAAAGAAAGAAGAAATACATGATTTACATATTATGTTTAAAACAAAACACCTTATGAGATCCAAGAGGGTAGGAGGATAAGAGGGAGGTTTCATGGAGTTAGTGGCCTTTAAGTTTAACAGATGGATATTAATTCAACAGGGGAACAAGGGGGAAAAGGATATTCTAGACTTGGAGAATGGTGGGAGTAAAGGGTCAGAGGTTAGAAAGCTTCCTTCCCTGTGGTTCACTTATTGTGGCTTCTCTGTAATGTGGGTTTTTTAAAACAAATATATCTAATTCTGAATGGCAGAGTTTTTGCTATATTGCAGGATTTTATAAATGAATACTATACTGTATCCAATGGAAATGCAATACACCACTATCTCTTGTCCAAGTTTGCCAACATGAGATTATACACAGCACACTATTGGCTGATGGAATGAAAGACGACCAACCACAGTGCTGTGTTCTATATCTTGGGCTCTGATTGGCTCAGTGTTTATAAGAGTGGGGGAAAGGTTAATAAGAATGTGGAAATGGTTTATAGGAGAGTGAGAAGGATTTATAAAACCTTAAAATATACATAAATAATAAAATAGAATGCCACTACTTTGTGGATTTTCACCTATCATGGGGGTCTCCTACAATAGGTGAGGGATCCCTGTATATAGCCCCTATTAGGTGCCAAATACTGTGCTAAAGCACTTTATAAGTATCTCTTTTGATCCTTCCAACAATCCTTCAAGGTAGATGATATTGTTATTCCCTGACAGCTGGGCTTAGTCAGTCCCTCTGAAAAGTAAAAGGAGTTATAGAAGTTGAGGTTAGAGCTGGAAGGGGACATAGATCATCTAAACTAACCCTGTCAACTTACAAAGAAAGAAACCAAGGATTAGAAAATATGTGACCTATCTAATAATAAATAGGCACTGAGTAATAAATCCAGGACTCTAGAGAGCTCGCAGGTTCCTTGGTTGAGAAAAGTGAGGCACACCAAGATGAAGTAACTTGCACAGAGACACACAGCTAGTAAGTGTCTGAGGTCAGATTTGAACACATGTCTTCCTGACTCCAGATTAGTGTTGTATCTACCTGGTCATCAGCACTTGCCTGGAGGTTAGAGTATGTCGGACACATAGATGTGGAAATGGATAGAGTGCAGGTTCTGAAGTCAGTAAGATTTATCTTTCTGAGTTCAAATCTGGCCTCAGACACTTACTAGCTATATCACTGTGGGGAAGTCACTTAACCTTGTTTGCCTCAGTTTCCTTTTCTCTGAAATGAGCTGGAAAAGGAAATGCCAACCTATTCTTGTATCTTTGCCAAAAAAAACCTCAATGGGGTCATGAAGAGTCAGACACAACTGGAAACAATTGAACAACAAGTAGTAGTCAAAAGTGATTGGGTCAGGGGAAATGAGCTAAGCCATCCTTCCTTTTGTTTTTTTGCCCACCAGGTTAGAGAAGCACCTTTGGGAGCAAGATCATGTGGAAGGACAATGGTTGCATGTTATATTGAATTTTAAATTACAAGATTTAGAGTTAAATCTCAGCTCTACCACTTCTTAGTGGTATGATTTTGAATAAGTTCTCACATGGTTCTGGGACCCAATTTTCACTTCTAAGGGCTTAAATCAGGTAATTATCAAGGCCTTTCCACAACTCTTATCCTTTGATCCTATGAAGACAAATATCTAAGGGGAGATTATTTCCAGAGGATTAATGATTGTTATATATGGTGGCATTCTTCAAGATAAAAAGAATTAAAAATACTTAGGAATCTATCTGCCAAGACAAACACAGGAATTATATGAACACAATTATGAAACCCTTTCCACACAATTAAAACTAGATCTAAACAATTGGAAAAACATTGAGTGCTCGTGGGTAGGATGAGCTAACATAATAAAAATGACCATCCTACCCAAATTAATTTACTTATTTAGTGTTATACCTATCAAACTACCAAAAAACTTTTTTACTGAATTAGAAAAAACTATAAGTTCACTTGGAAAAACAAAAGACCAAGAATATCAAGGGAAATAATGAAAAAAAATATGAAGGAAGGTGACCTAGCAGTACCGGATCTTTAACTGTACTATAAAACAGTGGTCATCAAAACAATATGGTACTAGGGAAGAGACAGAAGGGAGGACCAGTGGAATAGACTTGGGGTAAGCGACCTCAAGACAGTCTATGATAAACCCAAAGAACCCAGCTTTTGGAACAAAAACCCACTATTTGACAAAAACTGCTGGGAAAATTGGAAAACAATATGGGAGAGATTGAGTCTAGATCAACATCTCACACCCTATAACAAAATAAATTCAGAATGGGTGAATGACTTGAATATAAAGAAGGAAACTGTAAGTAAATTAGTTGAGCACAGACTAGTATACTTGTCAGATCTCTGGGAAAGGAAAAATTAAAAACCAAGCAAGAGTTAGAAAAAATTACAAAATGTAAAATAAATAATTTTGATTACATTAAACTAAAAAGTTTCTGTACAAACAAAACCAGAGATTCCAAAATTAGAAGGGAAGCAACAAATTGGGAAAAAATCTTGGTAACAAAAAACTCAGACAAAGTCTAATTACTCAATTATACAAGGAGCTAAATCAATTGCACAAAAAATCAGGCCATTCCCCACTTGATAAATGGGCAAGGGACATGAATAGGCAATATTCAGATAAAGAAATCAAAACTATCAACAAGCACATGAAAAAGTGTTCTAAATATCTTATAAGTAGAGAAATGCAAAACAAAACAACTCTGAGGTACCACCTCACACCTAGCAGATTAGCTAACATGACAGCAAAGGAAAGTGGTGAATGTTGGAGGGGATGTGGCAAAATTGGGGTCATTAATGCATTGCTGGTGGAATTGTGAATTGATCCAACCATTCTGGATGGCAATTTGGAACTATACTCAAAGGGTTTTAAAAGACAATCTGCCTTTTGATCCAGCCATAGCACTGCTTGGTTTATACCCCAAAGAGATAATAAGGAAAAAGACTTGTACAAAAATATTTATAGCCGTGCTCTTTGTGGTGGCAAAAAACTGGAAAGCGAGGGTATGTCCTTCAATTGGGGAATGGCTGAACAAATTGTGGTATATGCTGGTGATTGAATACTATTGTACTCAAAGGAATAAAGAACTGGAGGAATTCCATGTGAATAGGAATGATCTCCAGGAATTGATGCAGAGTGAAAGAAGCAGATCCAGGAGAACATTGTGCACAGAGACTGATACACTGTGGTATAATCGAACATAACTGACTTCTCTACTAGCAGCAATGCAAGGATCCAGAGCAAGGCTGAGGGACTATGAGAAAGAAAAGGGACTATGAGAAAGAAAACTAGCCACATTCAGAGGAAGAACTGTGGGAGGAGAAACACAGAAGAAAAACAACTGCTTGAACACATGGGCTGATGGGGATATTATTGGGGATGTAGACATTAAACGATAACTCTAGTCCAACTATCAATAATATGGAATCAGGTTTTAATCAGTGATACATGTAATAACCCAGTGGAATTATTAGCTACGGGGGTTTGGGGAGTTTGGGGGAGAGGGAAAGAACATGAAATATGTAACTATGGTAAATATTCAAAATTTAAAAAAAAGAAAAAAGAAAAAAAAAGACAAAAGGAATTAATTTGTCCCTAGCCTTCTTCCTTTATCCTCTTATTTAATTTATAGGCTTCAGAAATTTTGTGACTGCATCTCTTTTACTACATCTCTATCTCTGGCTCTGGCTCTTTTTCTATTTTGACATTATTTGTTTTATTATGTTATTGTGAATGTTTTAAATAAAGGATTTCCCTTATATACTGTGAAGGTGAAACTTATATAGAAATCATTGGTTAGGAAATGGGAAAGGTCAGAAAAATTGATTTAATGAAGATACGAAGTGTTTCAGAGAAGAGGTCTAATTCACTGAATGGTGTGAGTAAGGGCAGAGGGCCAGGCATCTTCCCATTAGTGGAAAGGAAATTGTTGAGTAGACAAAGGGTCAGGGACATGTCTCTAAGTGGAAAAGATGCCAAGTGGCCTAGCCAGAGAAGTCAGGAGGGTTGACGACCTTGAGTGATTGAGAGGAATGCTGTGTTTTTATTATAGGCTTAAAAGGCATAGATACGTCTGACAGGGAATCTAACATCTGTTATGTAGAGTTCTTGAATCCAATGAAAAAAAAAGTCCAACATTAAAAAGGCAGGAATATATTTTCCATTTCTTTTGTCTTTGAAATCTTTTAAAATTCCAGAATGTCTCAGAAAATCATTGGAAATTTGGCTTTTGGGCTTGATTCTGCAAACAGTAATAGAACTTCTAAGTTATATACCCTAAGATGGTTTACACAGATCATAAAATAGTAGCTTAGAATCTATGAACTATGCTGCCTCCTTGAGAAAAGATTATTGATTAATTCCAATTTATCCTAAATATAGCTGCTTACATAGTTATTTATATATTGACTCTCCCATTAGACAATGAGTTTCTTGAGAGCAGGGTTGGTCTTTTTACCTTTCCTTTTATCCCCAGCACTTAGCACAATGCCCAAAACATGGGAAGAGCTTAATAAAGGTTTATTGACTGTCTAATTATCATTCAACTCATCAGGAACTCAATTAGGAAAAAGTAATAATATCATCCTCTTTTATCCTTTGAATCATTGCTTTCTGCTAGTTGATATATTAAGGTTTTGAAAAATACTCTCTTAAATAGAGGGGGGTTTGCCAACTCTATCTGAGGGCCAAATCTGGGCCTACTGCCATTTTTGTATGACCTATGAGATCTAGGCCTACTGCCTGTTTCTGTATGAGTTCCAAGCACACTGTCTGTTACTCTATGGCCGGAACAACTGCCTATTTGGGTATGGCCTATATAATGAAAATATTTTTTTATATTTAAATATACAATAAAATTTGATTCAAAAACATAAAAAACATTTTTAGGTTGTGAAAGCACAATGAGGGCCAAAGACTTATTCTGCCAACCCTTAGAAATATTAATTCTTTTTTTTTTTTTAATTTACACTAAATTAACCAGATAAACTTGGAAATAAATGTCTCTGCTTCTCCTTACCCAGGAAAAAAAAAAATTTGGAATTGCCTAGTCATAGCAACCTGCCTTTTGTTTAGAGCACACAATATCCTGAGAACTTTTTGCCTTGGCATTTAAAAATCTTAGATGTGTTATTAGTTAACTGTTCAATTTTGCATTTGAAGGTGCTTAACAAAACGTGTTATATAAATGCCAACTCTTTTTCCTTTTGTCAAGTTAGGTTTCTCTCTGCCTAGTTTGTCCATTGGTCTCTCATTTAAAGACTTGATCTTCCTTTGTAAGGTATTTGGCAACGTAACAATTTCCTTTGCTGGCAGAATACAGTCAAAGTAGTGAAGGACTCTTCTTCTACATTGCTCCCCCCACCCAAGTTCTGTGCAATGAAATAGGCATAAACAAGCACATTAGGCTTTTCTTTACCATTACAGGGAACACCAGAATATTAGGCTTTTTTTTTTTTTTTTTCCTGGAAAAGCCTATCTATACAAAGAGGTATTCTGGGAGAATCTCATTTCCTGGAAACTAATTTCTAATACATGTTGGGGACTTATGCTTTGTTACCCATTTTGATTGCCTAGAAAATAAGCAAAATAGTGAGCATTTATATAGGGGGCAGCTGGATAGAGCATTGAGTCTGGAGTTAGGAAGACCTGAGTTCAAATCTGGTTTCATTCTAAGTGTCTAGCTGTATGACCCTGGGCAAGTTACTCAACTTCTATTTGCCTTAATTCAATGGAGAAGGAAATGTGAAATTGGACTCTGTTACCCTAAAAACTACGATCCCCAGGAGGGCTGCTATCCCCAGCAAAACTACGATTCCCAGAACCCCACTCACTTCCTGTCCTTACGATTCCCAGAACCCCGCTCACTTCCTGTCCTTACGATTCCCAGAACCCCACTCACTTCCTGTCATTACCTGCTGATGTAGACAGGTTATAAATTGGATGGAGTTCCCTGTCTAGCCCTCTTTTTCCTTCCTGTCGCAGCTTTGGTGGAGCAGGTAGAAAACTTAGGCATGTGGTTCTATTTTGTCATATAATAAACTTTATAAAATATAATACTTCAAGTATTGGACATTGATTTTAATCTTACAGAAGTGACAAACTAATTCATGACAAATCCCCTGGCTATTATGGCCCATAGGATTACAAAAAGCTAGACACAACTAAATGACTTGACCAATAACAACAACGAGTATTTATATAGCATTTTGAAGTTTACACTGTTGTATGTGTTGTCTCATTTAATCTTCACAACAACCCTGTGAAATAGGAGCTCTTGTTTTCACTCTTTTAACGATAGAGAATCTAAGTTAGAAAAAGATTTATGTGACTTGCCCAAGGTCTTAGAGGTAGGAAGTATTTGAGGTCATATTTGAACTCATGGCTTCCTAACTTCAAGTCCAGTGTTCTTACTGACCATGCCATCTACCCGTCTTGTTGTCTGATGACATCCTAGGGATAATTTGAGCAATCTAGCACACTTTTTCCAAAGAGGGCACTTCTTTGTAGTTCTAGTCAATCCCCAATATATCAGGAAAAAAAAAAGAGTCTGTTATCCGGGTCACCTTAGTGATTGGGAAGTGTCTCCTTTGCCAGCAATGATTACATTTAATAGTCAATTCCCAAAGATATTCCTACTTTTTGGCATGACCCAGAATAGTCATGCTCATCATTGTCAAGGCATAAAATCAGTTGAATTTCTTATTATGGCATTTGTAGAGTGCTTGTTTCTTCCAGTGAGGTACAAGTCATGAAATTTGAAGATGTCTCTGTTGATTTATTGACATTTAGACAACATTTGGGTTCCTGTTTTTACATCATACTTACCTTCCCTCAGATGAATAATGCAATGTATTAGAGAAAGAATAAACTTTATTTGGTACCTGTTTTTGTATTCACTATCAGATTACTTAATGAAGTGGTAACTATAATTTATTATAAAATTTGTGTTAATCATTGGTGTAAAAGTAATTTGCCCTGACAAAGTTTTGTTCCATCCCCATACTGCTATCTGACTTATTTGGAAATATTTCAGGCAAATGCTTCTGTAGCATATTGCTTTAAGCTGAGTAAAAATTGGTGTTGATAGGAAATTAGGCTCTGAATTTTTTGTGATAATTTACTTATACTGAAGTTAATTTTTATTTACATTAGGACACTGGTAGAAAATCTTCTAGTTATAGATTTATCATAATGGAGTGCCTAAGCATATAATACAAAAAGGGAAAACAAGAATAAAGCAAATAAAATACCTCTCTTTGGATTCCCTTTCATATGTCTCTTTGCTTTAAAAACCACAAATAGCCAAGGATCTGTTTTGATGCCTAACTAATATAAGAAAGACATTCTAGTTTCATGGAGTTGGTTTTCTTTTGTTTATACTCTTTCCAGAATCAAGTAAGAACAATATGTGTGTGTGTATATATAATATAATGTAATGTAATGTGATGTGATATGATATGATATGATATAATATAATATAATATAATATAATGTAATGTAATATAATGTAATGTAATGTAATGTAATATAGATTATGTTTCTTGACAGGAGATGATGAGGTTGAAGACTATCTCTCTATTCTCTGGCACATCAAGGGCAATGAAATATTTTTTTGAAGAATAAAAAAATACTTCAAGAGGAAAATAAAGAAGAGAATAGATAGTGTAGGAGGATACAAAACTATGCAAAGAAGGAAGGGAAGAAGGAAAATTGAACTATTTGATCTATGAAAAAATGAGTAAAAAAATGATCTATAAAAAAAAAATGAGGACAGAGCCAGATCCTTCAAGGAGAAAGCAAATTTCTTTGTTCCATAAAATGATTGAGAGGTTTTAAAAATACCTGCCAAAAAAGGGCATCTAATATTGATCACAGAAAGTATGTTGGTCTTATAGAAAGAATTGGATGGTAAACTAACTTGCTGATGCTTTTGTATAAAATGTGAAGGAGACATTCTCCAAACTTGTGAAACTTGATAAAGAATATGCAAAAATCTGCAATGATTCAGCCTAGAAACCATCTTGAGTGTTATGGAAATATAGGTATGCTTAACATGATGCTTTTGTGGTGAACTCGACAGGCCCTTGGTCTTGGAATCAAGAGGATATGGGTTCAAATTATACCTCAGGTACTTACTAACTGGGTAATATGGACAAGTGACATAAACTATATCTGGCATGATTTCTTCATCAGTAGTTCTGCTGTATGATCCTAGGAAGGAATATCAATATTGAGATTCTTAATATAGATGAATACAGGAGACATACACTAAAGGTAATAGAATGAAATGTGGGTTCACAGGTTTTCCTTTGAGAGATGACCAAAAGAGTTTTCAGGCATGTTTTGATTGCAAATCCAAAGTCACAAGAAATATCACTTTATCAGATACTTGGTCATCTGAGTCTTTTAGTGCTTATGATTAGTGTAATAAAGCAAATATTTACAATTAATTGTTAATTATAATAATATAGTTAATTATAATTAATAAATAAATATAATTTATCAGAGCATGAATATGCTCTGAAAAGAATGAATAGTTGAACTTTATGAATAGCTTGACAAGATTCTATGAACTGAATTATGTGTCCTTTGATATTAGATGATTTCATTTTGGATTGAGTTGGCTTCTGATTGCCAAGATGGCAGAGTAAGAAAACAAGGAGCCCATCAACTACCCACCAAATGAACCTAGAAGAACAAAAACACCTCAAAACTGGTCCTGGAGTGACAGAACCAGCAGAAGAAGGGGTGAAGTAGTGGTCCAGCCCAGAAAAACATGGAGAGACAACAAGGAGGACTTTTCTCTCTAAGATATGAGGAAAGAAAACTGAACAAGCCTTGGCAGAACTTAGACAAGATATAATGCAAGCAACAGGATAAAGTGCAAAGCTGGTTCTGTCCAGCTTCAGTAGTTAAAGGGCGGAAATCAACACAAATCAGAACAGGCAGCAGTGGGAAGAAAGCAAGCCCTTTACAGTCCAGCTGTAACAGGTTTGGCCATGATGCAGCTTGAATAGCAGTGAGAGGAACTCAGCCCAACAAGATGTAGCTATAGTGGGATTAGGCAGAACTCAACTTGACCCAGTAGAAATGGCATCTAAACTGCAGCTGCAAACCTCCACACAGCAGGCCAACTAGGCCACCTCTGCTGATTTTTCAATCTGGGATTGAGGCAGTTGAGCCTATCTCAGACACAGTACAGGTGCAGTATTATACTCCCTTCTCCCCAGGAAAAGAGGACATAAGCAAAATCAAGAGAAAAAAAAATAACCTCAAATGGATAAAAGACAGAGAAAAAGCCCAATGCTAGAAAAATAGTTCAGCAACAGAGAAACCCAAAATGCAAGCTCAGAAGAGGACAAGAATACAAAAAAATTGAAGCCTCAAAAGAAAATGTAAAAGGATGTCAAGCACAAGAGTACTAGAAGAACTTCAAAAAAAATCATCAATCAGCACAATAAATTTAATAGAAAAAAAAGCATTAAGATTAGAAAAGACTGAATGTTCAAGTCTAACTTGTTTAAACAACCTGCTGGTTAAAAAATGGGAAATCAACAAATGTAAAGATATTGCCACTATCATCATCATTTATCTCTTGGAGAAGAAGTTTAATCTACGCAATTTTTTTCCATAATGATGCTGAAAGAGCCTAGAAATTTCCTCAGACAACAAAAAAATCTTGCCAAGCCAAGCGATGCAGTAGCCAAAGATATCACCAGTTTAGCACAAGAGATTATTTATAAGGCATCATGGAGGAGAACAATGTAAAGCTGAGTAGTTTTACCTAACAAAATGGTGAAAAACAATGGGGGGGAAGTAAGCTTGTAGGAAACTTAATGTGAGGTCCAGATAATGTCAGATTATGCTAAGAGCATTTTTTGACATAGATAGTTCTGTCATTTTTTTATAGTTAAGTTATTTTCATTGGCAAGTGTAGTGACATCTCCATATTTGACCTCTATAATTCTAATTCCAAATATATTATCTAAAAATTTTGCATTCACATTTCAGAAAAATTCACAGTTGGAAATCTTTCAATTCAATTTGAGATGAAGCTCCTGCTCATTAAAGTAATATTCAGTCATTCAAATGCTTCTGTAAATAAATGTTGTGCACCTGATTTCCTTTTCCATTCACTCCTTCCCCCAAAAGCTCTGGGAATTGTGAGGTCAGTGAGATGTGTGAGGGGGATAGAACCTTTTCTCAAGAGAAACACTTAAATTTTTATCACTAAAATAGTTATATAATAACATATAAGAAACTTTTTTATTGTTGTAGAGGTTCAGGTGGCTAGTTGAATGATTTTCTTCCCTTTTTTCAACCATCTCTAGTACAGATGGAAGAGGTCTAGCTCCAGTGCCAACACTCCAGACTCAGATGATTATTAATTGTAATAAAACGTAATCAATGCCTATACATTATATTGTGTGGGATACTCATATAGGGATTTGCTTTGGGCGAAGACCCTGAGTTTTATTATAACTTCTCAAAGGGAATGACCACATTGCTGTAGGTACCAGCAAATTTACTTTCTAATTTAATCATAGACCAAGTTAATGCTCCATGCCTAGAACCAGTTGGGAGACCCAGATAAAGTGCAACCCAATTCTGAACACACCCAGCCAAACTAGAAGATCAGCCAGGAATATCTATGGCCCTACTTACCTACTTACATAGTAACAAGATGTTATTAAAGACAAATAATCATTATTTATCTGTTATTTACTTCTAACCCTTTGGTTAACAAATTTCCATCACTTCTATTACTCTCCTTATCCATTTATTCTATATTCATCAGACACATAAGAGAATATTATCCATAACCTTGAAGATCTTTTCACTCAACCCCATCCTCCTCAACTTTATCCTACCCATGTGATATTCTCACTCTTCTATCCCTTACACTTGTCCTCTGGAATTCCTTTTCAGTTATGGATTTTTCTTTATTTTTTTCTCATTCTCCTTCCATCAATTTGTTCTCATTGAGACATTTTTTCCCCTGACTGGATGATACCTCATCCCAGGTTATCATTAGTATCTCTCAATCTTCATCCATCTTAATTTCTGTGCAGTTTCTGACACTATCACCCTCCTTTGTATCTTCTTTACTTCTAGGCCTTTGCTCTTTCCCGTTTCTCCTTCTTCCTGTTGGACAGCTCTTTCTCAGTATCCTTTGCTGGATCTTCATCTAGTTTGTACTTGCTCACCCTGGGTGTTTCCCAAGATCCCTCTTCTTCCTCTTTAATATTTTTCTTGGTCATTTCATCACCAAGCATCCAAGAATCCAGTTGTCATCTTTATCCAAGTGGCTCTCATATTTATTTATTGATTTGACCTTATCTCCTGATTTCTAATCTCACCTCTGTAATCATCTAGTGAACATCTCAAATTAGATTTCCTACAGCCATCATAAACCCAATCTGTCCAAAACTAAACTAATTATTTTCCTAAAAACCTACCTTTCATCTTAATTTCCTTTTTATAGGGGAAAAAAGAGGGTGGAGGTAAGATGGTGAGGAAAGTACATAGGTCTGCCTGTTCTCTACCAAATTGCCCTCCAAAATACTGTGATATAACACCTCCAAATGAATTCTGGAGCAGCATGACCCACAAAAAAGACAGGATATGTGATAAAGAGAGAGAGAGAAAGAGAGAGAGAGACTGGTGAAATAGTGGAATGGTTTAGGTATACATCATTATTACAGAAAAAAAAAAGACCTACTGGGAACACTGAGTAGAATACCGATAGAAATTAAGTTTAGACCAACATTTTTCACTATATACAAGATAAGTTCCAAATGGATACATGACTTAAATATAAAAAAGTAACATCATAAGGAAATTAGGAGAGAGAGAAAGAAATTACCTTTCAGATATATGAACAGGGGGGAAATTCATGCTAGAAAGGATCATATATACTAAAATGGACACTTTTGATTATATAAAATCTTAATGTTTATTAACAAGCAAATCAAATGTAGGATTTTCTCATAAAAGTTTTATTTGGAAAATATATTAAGGAACTGATCAAAATTTTAAGCCTATAATCACTGCCCAATATAAAAAGGATATGAATAGGAAGTTTTTTAAAGGGAGAAATCTAAGCTATCAACAATTATGAAAAATATTCTCTGAGAAATTCAAATGAAAATAATTTTGAGTTTGTAGCACACACTGAATGTCATAACAATAATGACAAAAGAAGAAAATGACAAATGTTGGAGGGACTGTGAAAAAAAAACAGGTAAACTAATGCATAATTGTTGTATCTTTAAATTGATGTAGTCATTATAGAAAAGCAATTTGGAATCATGCCCAGAAAGTTATCAAAATGTGAATAACCTTTAAACCATCTATGTTAGTAATAGGCTTGTGTCTAAAAAAAAGTCAAAGAAGAGAAAAATCTATATGGACAAAGATATTTTTAGCAGAACATTTTGTGGTATCCCAGAATTGGAAACTAATGGAATGTCCTCCTGTAGGGTTATACAAAATGCAGTATATATGAATGTAATGGAATTTTATTGTGCAATATGAAGTTGTGGAGTGCATAATTGCAAATAAAACTGGAAAGGCCTTTAGGAATTGATTAAGAATAAATTGAGGAGACCTAGGAGTTTAGTTAACTTTATAGGGAAAAATCAACTTTGAAAGTTTTGAGAACTCCAAGCAATACCATGATAAAACATGAATCTAAAGAATGAGTATGTAGCACACTACTCACTCAATGAATAGGTCAACATATTGAGAAACAGAAGGAGACGTACATTTTTGGATATAGCTAATGCAGGCATTTGTTTTACATAGCTATTTAATATTTATTTTTTAATTGTCTTAATTGCGTCTTAACATTACCAGTAACTATGGTTATGGTTATTAATCAAGAGCCAGACATCCTAGAAAATAAAGTCTAGTAGGCCTTAGGAAGCTTTAGTAACAGTAAGCCTTTAGAAAGTGAGGGAATTCCAGCTGAGCTATTTCAAATCTTAAAAGATGATGCTGTTAAAAATTCTTCACTTTGGGGCAGCTGCGTAGTTTAGTGGATTGAGAGCCAGGCCTAGAGACGGGAGGTCCTAGGTTCAAATCTGGCCTCAAGACACTTCCCAGCTGTGTGACCCTGGGCAAGTCACTTGACCCCCATTGCCCACACTTACCACTCTTCCACCTAGGAGCCAATACACAGAAGTTAAGATTTTTTTTTTTTTAAAAAAAATGCTGCACTTCAAGATGGTGGCTTAGAAACAGTGAAAGTTAAGTCCTCTGTGAAAACCCTTCCATACCAATCAAAAACAAAGTGCTTCGAGGGGGACATAAAATCAAAAACAACAAATGAGGGTATGTCCTTCAATTGGGGAATGGCTGAACAAATTGTGGTATATGCTGGTGATGGAATACTATTGTGCTCAAAGGAATAATAAACTGGAGGAATTTCATGTGAACTGGAAAGACCTCCAGGAATTGATACAGAGCGAAATGAGCAGAGCCAGAAGAACATTGTTCACAGAGACCAATACACTGTGGTAAAATAGAATGTAATGGACTTCTGTACTAGCAACAATGCAATGACACAGGACAATTCTGAGGGACTTATGGAAAAGAATGCTATTTACATTGAGAAGACGAACTACAGGAGGGGAAACAGAAGAAAAACAACCACTGGAACACATGGGTTGAGGCGGACATGATTGGGGATGTAGACTCGAAACTACCACACCAATGCAACTAACAACAATTTGGAAATAGGTCATGATCAATGACACATGTTAAAACCAGTGGAAATACACATCAGCCAGGAGGGGGGAGCTCAAGGGGTGAAGGGGAAAGTAAGAGCATGAATTATGTAACCATGTTAACTTTTCTAAAAAATAAATATTAATAAATGTTTAAAATAAAACAGGACAGGGTGTGGGGAACCTCCTGCTCAATTCAACTTAAAAGGTACACAGAGAAGGTTGAATTCTGGGTTTAAAGAAAGAAGGAAAGTCCTAGCACCCTTCCCCCACCTATTGCACTGAGACCCATGGTAAGAATCCAGCTGACTGGGATCCCAGAGTGAATACTGCAACCTTGACATAGTATCTTGGTACTACCATGAGAAACTCAGGGCTCTGACCTGGCAGCTGGCAGGGTGGTGGCAGATTGAAGAAAGTTGGGGGAAGAACTTAAAAAGCAAAATATGTCATCTGGAAACAAAATCACATGCACTAAAACAAGGAAATAGTGTCCTAAAGCCAGAACTGACTAGTATACCTGTCAGATCTATGAGAAAGGAAGTAATTTAAGACCACGCAGAAGATAGAGAATGCTACATAATGTAAAATGAATACTTTTGATTACATTAAATTAAAAATAAAATTTTTACAAACAAAACCAACGCAACCAAAATTGCAAGGGAAGCAAGAAATTAGGAAAAAAATCTTTATAACAAAAACCTCTCAAAAAGGTCTAATTTCTCAGATTTATAAGGAGCTAAATCAACTGTACAAAAAATCAAGCCAGTCCCCTATTGATAAATGGGCAAGGGACATGAACAGGCAGTTTTCAGATAAAGAAATCAAAACTATCAATAAGCACATGAAAAAGTGTTCTAATTCTCTCAGAATTAGATAATGCAAACCAAAACAACTCTGAGCTATACTGCCCACCTAGCAGATTGGCCAATATGACAGCAAAGGAAAGTGATAAAAGTTGGAGGGGAAGTGGCAAAATTGGGACACTAATGCATTGCTGGTGGAGTTGTGAATTTATCCAACCATTCTGGAAGGCAATTTGGAATTATTTAAATCCCAAAGGGATTTAAAATATTGCCTACCCTTTGATCCAACCATACCACAGCTGAGTTTGTTACCCAAAGAGATAATAGGGAAGAATATGTGTACAAAAATATTCAAATCTTGTGGCAAAAAAACTGAAAAATGAGGGAGTATCCATTGATTGGGAAATGGCTGAAAAAATTGTGGTATCTGATGGTGATGGAATACCATTGTGTTGAAAGAAATACTCAACTTGAGCAATTCCATATGAACTAGAAAGACCTCTAGGAATTGATGCAGAGCAAAAGGAGCAGAATAAAGAGAAACATATACACAGAGACTGATATACTGTGCCACAATCGAATGTAATGGACTTCTCTACTAGCAGCAATGCAATGATCCAGAACAATTCTGAGGGACTTATGAGAAAGAACACTATCCACACCCAGAGAAAGAACTGTGGGAATAGAAATGCAGAAGAAAATGATATGATTATTCACATCGTTCGATGGGGATATGATTGGGGATTTTGACTTCAAATGATCACTGTATTGCAAATAATGATAATATGGCAATAAGTTTTGATAAATGGTATACGTAAAACCCAGTGGAATTGTTCATCAGTTCTGGAAGGGAGGAGGGAAAGGAAAGAACATGAATCATATAACCATGGAAATTATTCTGAATTAGTTAAAAAAGAAAAGAAAAATTAAACAAAAAGAATATGAAAACTTGTCCAAGTTCTTCTGAATTAATCATATTTCTCATTTTATGGCATGATATGTTTTATTACATTGCATGAATGTACCTCAATTTGTTTGGTAATTTCCCAGTGGATAGATATGTCCAATTATTTACTTATACTAAAAATGCTTAACATTTTTTATGTATATGGGGACTTTTCTTTTTATCAGTGACCTTATGTTTTCACTAATTTTGCACAATTCTAAATTATTTTGCAAAATAGTTTCCTGAATTCCAACTCCAACAATAAAATACTAGTAGTCTACCTATTTTCCCCACAACATTCTTCCAAGTAAACTCCTCCTATCTTATATCGTTGTTGTTAGTTGCCAGATCTGATGGTCTTTTCCTTGTCCACATACACGTCAACTTGCATTTGGCACTTTTTACTTCTCTCTCTATTTGGAAAATTTCCCATATCTGGGCTTTTATAATAATATTAATAAAAGCAAATCTAGCATTCACATCCCTCTTCTAAACTCTAGTGGTTTCCTATTTCTTCTACATTCACAACCTGGAACAAAATTATATTTCAAATACTGCCATACATTTCTCCCTTTCCACAAACTCTGCTATTTAGCTACACTATTCTTTTTCCTGTTCTTCATACCAAATCCATATCTTTGTACTGGCCATGTACCATGCCTGGAATGCACTTGCTCCTCAGCACCCTCCACCTTTTAGAATCACTTTCTTCCTTCAAGACTTCAAGCACCATCCTCATCAGGAAGTCTTTCCTGATTTCCACCTCCTAGCTATTCCTCTTCCCCTTCAACTCCCTATTATTTAGCTACTTCACAATTGTTTTCTTTATATTTATTCCATGTATGCTTAGATTTAAATTTTTTTCTTGCCTATTACAATTTAAACTCCTCGAGAGAAGCAATTGTCTTATGCCTTCTTATTTTAGTCTTGGCACTTAATTACCATGCTTTCCACATAGTAGGTTCTGAATAAATACTTATTGAATGAAATTGATGGATTTGTTTTTGCTCAATTATACTTATGTGGTATAAATGTAGGCTTTCATTTTTCTGGTAAGGGATGAAGTAGGGGGGAGAGGAGAGAAGGAGAAAAGTTATAATGATGCCAAAAAGAGAAAGAAAATCATTTCAATATATTTAGGGAAATGCATAGAAAAGAGCTGAAGGAAATTCAGAAAGACATATAGAAGTCTTAGAACTGTTGTAGGGGCTGCTGAGTGACAAAGTGTATTGAGAGCCAGATCTAAAGATGGGAGGTCCTAGATTCAAATCTGGTCTCAGATACTTCCTAGCTGTGTGACCCTGGGCAAGTCACTTAGCCCCAGTTACCTAGCCTTTGAAGCTCGTTTGCCTTAGAAATGATTCTTAGTATATTCTTTATATAGATTTTGTGACAGAAGATAATAATTTTTAAAAAATTGAAATAATTTTGTCCAATAACTATATTTTTACTCTGAAGAATAATAGAAATCAAATGGTCAAAACCATCACTTAGATTCTTCCATGTAAGGATGACATAAGAAAAGGCAGGAAAGTTGACTATTTGAAATCAGGACCATGACTAGCAATGGAGAGGAAGGAGTCAATTTAAGGATTATTATGGAGGACAAATTTAGGATCAGTAAAAGATACAGTAGATTTTAGAATCAGGGAGCCTGTATTCTGGTTCTGATACTTGTTAGATATGTGAACATAGTTCAAAATCTTTCTGAGCCTATTTTCTCCTACATAAAAAATACACAATGAAACCTGCACTCTACCTGACTGCATCATAGTGGGAGAAATAACTTTTCAAATCTTAAAATATTACATAAATGTTGTTTGTTGCTGTTAAGAGGCACCAGACTGCTGTCTCAGTTTGGTGATCAGGAGATAGGGCATTGAACCTATAGTCAAGAAGTTATTGTTGTTCAGTGATTCAGTCAGTTGTGTCCAAGTCTTCATGATCCCATGGACCATAGCCATCCTTGGGGTTTTCTTGGCAAGGATACTAGAGTGGTTTGCCATTCATCCAGGGAATCCAAAGGATACTTTGTTGTCAGGCTATTCAAAGGTTAAGTGATTTGCCTAGGCTCATGCAGCTAGAAAGTGTTTTGAGGCTGGATTTGAAATCAGATTTTCCTGCCTTCAGGTTCAGCTTTCTATCCACTGCACCACCTACCTGCCTCCTAGACATACAGAGGTTTAGTGATTTGCCCAAGATCAAATAGTCCCTAGAAAGTGTCTGAGGCTAAATTTGAACTCACGTCTTCCTGATTCCCAAAGCTCTTATTCCTGGAGCCACAGCTGCTTCTGAAGTCAGGAAAAATCTAACTTCAAACCCAGTCTTAGACACTTTCTAACTTTGTGACTATGGGCAAGTCACTTTAGCTCAGTTTCTTCAACTAGCTTTGTGTGGTCTTTGGGATGCTGTGGCTCTGATCTAAGAGCTCAGAATTGTGTTATTTGTTGCTTCCTCATCTCATCTGGAAGGCTCCTGTCACCAGGTATTTACAGGCTTTGCTCATGCTTATGATCTCATTTCTTCCAGGACTGTGGAAATCTTCAATCCTTCTCTTCTTTAAAGGATCAGCTCAGGGGCTACTTTCTCCATGAAGCTCTCTCCCCTCCTCCCTCCCCCCCCACCTTGTTTTTCCCAGGTGAAAGTGACCATTATTTCCTCTTTAAGATTTTTCTGGGGAACCTTTTTTTTTCTTTTGTATTCATTACATACCCTCTTGTTACATATTAGTTTGTGGTTATGTTGTATCACATCCCACACACCCCCACTCCCAGACTAATCTTTCTGAAGAGTAAAGATTATGTTTCCTAACTTTTGGTCCCTAGTGCCTATCTCAGTTCCTGATACATTAATAATTATTAATAATGCTTGTTGATTGAGGAAACTGAAATGAATTGTGGTTGAGATAAATCATGATTACGTTGTCGTGTATATGATGTGTACTGTCCACAATCAATATAAATTATAAGAGGGGTGTTGTAGAAAAGTTTTGCTCTACAATTTTAGTTTTAAAAATATAATTTGAAGAATTTATATTTAAAAAGCACTAAGCAATGATATTTCCTTGAATAGGAAGTATATTTGACATTTTGCAAATGTCAGATACTGTAAAATTCTTAACTTTTCTGCTATTAATAACATCATTTTTGAATATATATACTATCACATACACTAGATAGTTGTACTAATATAAGTGGATGAGTTCAGTTTTTCATTAGATTTGTGTCTGAAATACTCTGTGAACCTTGCTATGATTCCTTTCTTTTTGTGCTAAAATAATCTGCTCTAATTATGACCTTATTAAAGTAACATGATTCTTTTTTGCTGTTTTCCCCATATGGTAATTACTGATAAATAAAATGCTAATTTTCTTTACAGTTTTTTTGCTACATTTATTCAGGTATTCAAATGGAGCAATTAGTGCTCAATTTGCAAAACACTGCAAATAGTTGTCTATTCTGATGATTTTTTGACTGCATTTTTCTAGGAAAGATGTTTAAAATCTCAGAATAGGAAGCAATCAAAAAGGTCACCTAGTCCAATGTGCACATCATGAACAGCTATCATGTATCCTCTAGGCCTTTTTTTTTTCAGGTTAAACATCTGGGTGCTATTCTGCTAATACTGATGCCATCTTGATTTAAATTGTGATTGCAGGCCACTAAAATCTTAGTTTATTTACTACTGTCTTTAGACCTCTTTCCTGATTTTCAACAATATATTTAAACCTTCAAAATTTTGGTTCCTTAATTCACCCATTCTCAAATATGATTAACAATATTATCATTCCACTCACATCTGTTTTGTATACAAAGATATGTATAAGGGACATTTTTTAGACACTCTTCGCTCTCCCCACAAAACCACCCCCCCAACAACCTAGGTAGCCATAACATTTCCTTGATCTATCTATATAACTACCAAAAAAGGAAATGAAATTAGCATTGGATGAATTGTTCTCAGTGACCCTTTGTTAGTTTGTAATGATGACAGCTTACCCTTGTGAAAGTTCAGGATCCACAGTTTTTTGTTTGTTTTTCTAGCTCAGTGTTATTTTTCTGGTAATCAAAGTTATGGTCACCAATCAACTAACAGTGAATCAATAAACATTTTTAGAGCATGTTATATGCCAGGTATGGTGCTAGGGATTCAGCTTCAAAGAATGAAGCAATCTATAATCTCAAAGAATTTACTACATTCTATCATTTGAAGAATCTATTATTTCCTCTTCCTGAAAATTAAGACAAATTTTTCTTCCCTTTGGTCCTGCACCTGATTTCTTTTACTCATGATTCTTTGAAGACCAGCAACAATGGCCCCAAAGCCATATCCAATAATTATTCTATGACTTTAGGAAGTGATTTGTTTGAGTCTGGTGACTTGAACTTCTTTATCTTTGGTTTTAATTTTATACTTTGTAGTCTGAAAATCATTTTCACTGGTGGACAAACAGATGTAAAATTATATTTAGGTAGCTTTGCTTTCTTATACCCATTCATTATCCTTATCTCATCTATCGTAATAGAATCTTGATCTTTCTCTTGCTCCAACTTAGCTTTCCTTTTTCCAAGTTGTCTTTTGGTTTCCTTAGCATTCATCACAAATTCTAGCTCTTTGGGAGCTTTAACACTGTTAACACTGTTTATAACACCATACTGCTCTTTAGCATTCACCTTCAATTACCTGCTCTTGCTTCGTTTTCTGTACATAAGGTTTACAAATCAGTAGTTTGATGATTTTCATTTGCATCCACATCATTTCCTTCAGATGTCTCTTCCCTTTTCTTTCTAATTGATGTCATTTACATATTTCACTATCGAGAATATCACATCTTTCTTTTCTTGACTCTGAAACCCTTCGCCTTAGAATTAGTTGTGTCCTTTCTTTGAAGTTTTTAGAAATCATTCTCTCTAAATCTAAAGTATGAATCAGTTTATGACTTTTCTTCATTAAGTCCCAGGAGTAGCACTCCAGGAGAATGTAAAATCCTTCGGGAAAGGCCTTATCTCATTTTTTCTTTGTATTCTAAAATATTTGTATTGATTTGGAACTTAAGATTCACTTTAAATTATTTTTTAAATTAAATTGGATTTGATCATAAAATTTAAGATAACTTAGCAACTGCCTCCTAAGGTTCATGCTTTCCTTTTTTTCAGTGTGAAAGGAATAAATTTCAACTGATTGTTTGCAGTAGCCAGGAAAACAGATATATGGTACTTTAGACTAGCATCATTTAAGGGAAGGGAAAAGTTCAGTGTACACCAAGATCTGCAAGGGCCCATTCTCGCCCTCTTAGGGAAAAACAGAGGTTGTCATTTTATTAATCTATATTATAAATAGATTGGACTACATAATTTAAACATTCCCAGGTGGTTACACAGACAGTATAATTTTGTTTTATCTTCACACCTGTTTTTCATCTCATTCTCTTTGCCTTCTTTGCAGCATTGCACCATCTTATCCTTCTAGATTCCCTTTTCTTAGTTGTCTTCTGTAATAATGTGACATTTACCATAGTTCCTCCATCCTATGACTGATCATTATCCTCTTCTCTGCTTTAAAGTATGAGTTTTTCCCAAGGTTCTCTCCTGCACTCCTTTTTTATTCTTTCTCTACAAATTCTCCTTTGGTAAACTAATCTACTCTTACAAACTTCCTTATTACTTCTATGCAGATGATTTCCAAATTTATTATATATCCATGTCCCAGAGTCCTGTCAGCACTCCAGTTTTCTAGTCCGAGGTACCTGTTGAATCTGTCCTGTTAAATACCCTTTTAGTACCACTGACTCTTCTCATTTAAATTTGAAATTTTTATCCTACAACAATTTCTTCCTTTAAGACTTTCCTCTACTTTTCTATTTCTCTATAAGAGATTGTGCAAATATCCTAGTGGAACCCTGGAGTCATCTTAATCTAGTCAATCTCCCACAGCTCACATATCCAATTATTTCCCAAGTCTTGGTGTTTATTTTTGCATTTTCTCTTCTATGTGATCTTACTTCTCTTCTTGCAGGAAAACCACCCTGGTTCAAACCCTGCTTCTTCTCACTTAGACTATTCTAATAGAATTCATAACTGGTCTTCTGTGTCTCTCCTCTACTCTCTCTAATCTACCATTTACACTGTCTCTGAAAAAAAAATCTTTTCAATTCACAGCTGAAATTATATCACTCCTAAACCCAAAGCTTTCAGTTAATATATATTGTATAGTGAATAAACTATAAACTCCAGTTTTTGGCACTTAAGAGCCTTTAAAATATGTGTCTCTCTAGTTTTATTCTTGCAGCATACCTTCTCATGCGTTCTATATTGTAGCAATATTGAACTACTGACTATTTTCTATTCTTGTCTTACCCACTTTAGGCTTCCTCATGTTGTCATCAAGGCCTCAGAAGGACCCCTCCATACATATCCCTTCTTTCTGCATCTCTCTCTTAAAAGTCTCTTCATTCAAATCCAGCTACACTGCCATCTTCTCTGGCCTTTTACTCCCAGATAAAAATCTCACGCTTTTCAAATTTCTTCCACTTCTGGGTCTGGATTTCTCCTTTACCCTTATCTTATTCTCTCTTATATTATGGTTATTCCTGTACTGCAACCTCCAGTCATTCCATTTCCACCTTGTTTTCCCAGGCTACCATCCCTTCTCTGGCATCACTTTCCTCTCTTTGAAATCCTATTGTTATTCTTAAACATTTCAACTTTATACTGTCCTCTACCCTTGAATTCCTCACCCCTCATCTTGCCATTGCTAATCTCATTTTAAACCTCAACTCTGCATTACCTTCACTATCTGCCTTCTCTCCTCCTGATCCAGTGCTGCTAAATATAGCTAGAACTAATAACTTCTTACTGTATCAACTATAAATTAATGTTATTCATTCCTTACAGGGCCCTTCACTTCTTTACAACATTATTTTTTTACCATTTCCTTATCAAATACTTTAAAAATTCTCAATCTCTCCTTATATTATTTATACTATCCTCTCAGTTAAGCATCTTAATTTATATTTAATGAAGAAAATGTATGGCATCCATTGTGAGTTTCCTCTTCTCCCCTGTTTTACACGCAAAATTCCTTTATCATCATCCTCAAGTCTTCTCCTTTCCTTAGTTTTCAGAGCAACAGGTGGTTGTTCTTGCCAAAGATAGTCTCATATACTTAACTCTTCGGTTCTATCTCTTCACTTCTTTGGGAGTTTATCCATTTGATCATTCCCTCTCTGTGGTCTATGATTCTATTCACTGGTTGCCTCTCTGCTACTTGTAGATCTGCTTTCATTTTAAAACCAAATAAACAAATGAATTCACTAATGTGTTGTTTTGGGTAAGGTCTTTGTTTCCTCTTCCTTGGACTTTGACAATAGCTTTCCTTTTTTAAAACTTTTACCTTCTGTCCTATATGTAGGTTTCAAAGCAGAAAAGCAGTAAGTAAAGGCAAGGTAGTTGGGATTAAGTGCCTTGCCCAGGGTCACACAGGTAGGCAGTGTCTGAGGTTTCATTTGAACTCAGGACCTCCCATCTCCGGGCCTGGCTCTCTATTGAGCCACCTAGCTGCCTGACATTAATCTCCTAGTTGGTTCCCTGCTAGATGTTACCTTCCTTCCCTAATACATTCTCCCATCAGCTATCAAATTTTCATTCCTAAGGCACAGGTCTAACCAGAACAAACTTCTGCTCAATAAGCTTCAGTGTTCCCTTTGGATCAAATGAACTCCTTTCATTTAAACTTCAACTAATTTTTAAAATGCCAACTAGGAATACAAATAAAATAAAAACTGCTTTGTCATTTAAAGTCCTTCAGTAGGGTTCCAACCTACCTTTCTAGATTGCTTTCTCATTATTCTGCTTCCCACACTCTCTGCAGCCACACTGGCCTTCTTGCTGCCAGGATTGTGTACATTGCAGGGACTGGGGCCATGCTTTGTACATATTCTTTCCCATACCTAATTGTTCTTGCTTTCCACCTCCCCCTTTTGGAATTTCAAACTCCCTTTAAAGCTTCTGGTCTCCTACCATTTCCTACAATCCTTTAGAAATTCTTTGCCTACATTTTGTGAATATATGCTTATTTACTGATTTGTATACAGATTGCTTCCATCAGAATATTTATAAATTGCCTTTCAACATAATTGCCTTCCTTTGTCATGGTATACATTTTATTTTATACACTTAAAAATATTATTCTGGGAGGCAGCTGGGTAGCTCAGTGGATTGAGAGCCAGGCCTAGAGAACAGAGGTCCTAGGTTCACATCTGGCCTCAAATACTTCCCAGCTGTGTGACCCTGGGCAAGTCACTTGACCCCCATTGCCTACCCTTACCATTCTTCTGCCTTGGAGCCAATACATAGTATTGACTCCAAGAGGAAGGTAAGGGTTTAAAAAAATATATTATACTAAATAAGGGTAGGTAAACTTCACCTGACTACCAACAGGGTCCTTAATCTGCCCCTCCACCCCCCACAAAAAATAGGTTAAGAACCTCAGAGTAGATTATATTTATTTCCTTTCCAACTGTAAAATACTGCATTAAGGTACTAAAATACTGTTTTAAGAATATGAGCTAGCTGCATGAAAAACTAATAGAGGTTGAAAATCCTTATCAAAGCAGTAGAGGATAATTCGAGTAAACTGTTATGTCAATGTAATAAAATATTATTGCACTATAAAGAATGACAGATATGAAGAGTACAAAGAAATAGGGAAAGATTTCCACATAGTGATGTATAGTTTAAAGCTAAATTTATATCAACATAAATGCATCTACAACTGTCTGGGGAAATTTTTTAGTTACAAAATCTAGGTATTGATTAGAAGGGGCCAAGGAGTAAATAAGATTTTTTTTATTTTGTTAAATTTTATTCATATGTGCATATATGTATGTATGTAACTCCTTTTTAGCATTTCAAAATATTATAACATTGTTTTCCATATGATTTTTCCCTTATTGTGTTTGTTTTGTTGATAGTAATTATTTATATTATTTTAGTATCAATTACCTACATATGTTAGGCACTGAAATCATTCAACTACATCTCCTGTCCAGCTCCTTACACACATTCAGATTACTTAACTAATCCTATTAGCTGTCTTTCTCTGTGTCTTCTTCTATTCCCTGTAGGCTATGGAGCCCCCATAATTTCTTTACTATCACTGAATTACTGCCACCTCTTCTCTGCTTTCTTAACTAGAATATGCTGAATGTAATATGAGTTCTTCTTGATGTGCCCCAAGACTAGAGGAAGTCATTTAATCTTTCACATTTTCCTCATCTGTGGAATGAGGATTTTGGACTGCATAATTTCTAAAGCCTCTTCTATGACTAAGACCCTTATTTTCCATCATTTATCATACTACATAATTCAATCATGTGTTGTGGAATTTCAAATGTGGGTGTTATTGCTTCATTCCTGGCTATATTCTAGTCCACTGGTATTGCTCAAAGTCTGACTTCCAGATAAGTGGAGCATTTCTGCTCACAAATCTGTTCTGTCATTTGTGTATGTAGATTGGTAGTAGGTGGGTGTCATGGTTGGTGCTTCTATCACTCAACGTCTCCATCATGACTATTAACTGCCACTTTCTAGCTTTCCAGAAGTAGAATGAGCTTCTTTAGAAGATTAATGATTTCCTGTCACTGAAGTGCTTTAAATGGAAGGTGGTTAACCGTTTACCAGGGATGTTGGAATGGAGATTCCATTTCAGATTCATGTTGGACTGGATTACATCTACCATCCTTTAACTCTGTTATTCTATGATTCTGAGAAATAGTGTGAATCACTTTAGTCCATCGACCCACAATGATAAAGCTATTCAAGAATGCCAAGATATTTCTACAGTATTAAAAAAAGAGCTGGTGTAGGACAAGGACAAGTGATAGGGACAAACATTTTCAACAAGGCTTGTTTGAGGATAGCATTTATTAAGCATTTAATATATTTCAGATGTTATTCTAGGCACTGAAGATGTAAATACAAGAAGAACATCAAACAATGCTGTATAGATATCAATTGCTGCAAAAGCAAATGACATCCTAATCTGACTTACTATACTTGGAAATGGAATAATTTATTTTGAGGAAAGATGTTAAGTGTCTATAAGAGAAAGATGCCAAACTGTAAACAGTGAAAAGCAAACACTGCACAAACTTCCTGACCAGAATTAACCAAGGAAGGAATATTTATAATTCATGGTAAAAAAGAAATGTACCAGGTTTTGACAAGACCACCAAGTCATATGTAAGTATCCCTGTGGACCCGCATATTGACTTAGAAAATCACATATTAAAATTATAAAAATTCTGTATCTTCTTTTTAATTTGTTTTGTTAAATACTCCTTGTTACATTTTAACTGATTTTGACTCTGACTCCTTCGACACCTGATCCCAGAATAGGAAAAGCCTGGGTTCAATTCTCTCTACCACCATTTTCTCTATTCGTCTAAAAATACACATTAGTTTTGTAAACTTGGTCAATACCTTTAACTTCTTGGTGCCTCAGGCAAACTTTAAGACTATATGTCATAGAAAAATGGTCAACCAATTCAGGTAGAAAAGGTCTTTCCCTGGAAACTACTTAAAATGATGAAATCATAGGTTCAGTTTATGTCTATATGCTGAATATGAAAATAATGCTATTACTAATAATGTAATTTCTTCTGGTTATACATTACACTTGAACATCTTTACTGTATCTGTCTTATTCTAGTGTCCAGGGTCATCAGATCCTTTTTTTTCCCCTCCAACCTTAGCTTTGGTCTTAGAATCAATACTGTATATTGGTTCCTAGGCAAAAGAGCAGTAAGGGCTAGGCAACAGTGGTTGTCACTTTCCTAGGGTCATACAGACAGAAAATGTCTGAGGGCAATTTGAAACCAGGACCCACCATCTCTGGACCTGGCTCCCAACCTGTCAGTCCCCCAGGACAATCGGATATTAATGTTACTGCTGTCATCATTAAAGATCTAAAAATGTAAAGGCCCCCAGAGCAGAGTGTTCAATTCCAGCATTTAGTATGGCCTTTTAAATTTTATTTTGCTTTCTTATTGGTGTTGTCACTGCCCTTTGTAAAATCCTTGACTCTTTTACTCCTGTTTCTGTATTTCGGCTATAATGTTCCAATTATGCACGGTAACTTGAAACAAAATTTGTACATTTTTCTATATTATTTATCAGTTGCTGAGGGTCATTTCTAAAAAAGCTTTCTATAATTGTGACTGCTTCTCATTTTTCATTCGTTATTCAGCCCCTTGCAATCTGGCTTCTGGTCTCGTCATTAAATTATCTTTGCTATTTCTTAAGACTTCAATGATTTCATTTGCTAAATCCATTGGCCTCATATCTGTCCTTACCTTTCTTAATCTCTCTATAGTATTTGACACTGCTAACAACCTCACTTTCTTGAACAGTATTTTCTCCCTCAGTATTCATGATCTTGCTTTCTCCTGATTGGCCTCTCATCCGTCTTAAAACTCACCTCTGTCTCTTTTGCCAGATCATCATACATTTTCCATGCCTCATGTGTCAGGGCTCTCACCTAGACTCTTCCTTTTGGTCCCTCTATTCATTATCTTAGAGATTTCAACTCTTATAGGTTCAATATCATCTCAATACAGATGACACCTACATGTAGCCCTCATCACTTTCCTTAGTTGCATTCACTTCAAATCCCTATTGGACATTTGTCCCTGGATCTGCCATAAGAATCTCAAATTCAACATGTTTAAAATTTGTAAAAAACGGAATTCATTATTTTCCCCTTAAATTCTCCCTTCCTTATAATTTCCTTGAAGATCCCCATTTTTCTTCTACTCACTCACATTTGTAACCTTAGAGTTAGTTTTAACTTTTTCATCTTTTTTTTTTCTGTGCATTTCCTTGCATTCAGTTGTCAAGTTTTATCATTTCTGTCTCTACTACTTGGCTTCCCCTTTTTCATTCATGTGGTGGCTAACACTTATTCAGGCTATGACAAACCCTGAATTATTTCAGTAGCCTCTAACTGGTCTTTCTGCCTCTAATTCATCTTCCACAAAGCTCCCAAATTAATTTCTCTAAGGCTGTGATGGGCAAACTTTTTAAAGAGGGGTCCAAAGGAAAAGAAATGCTCATCTGTCAGTCTGTTTCTAAGGCAACTCTTTCAAAGTTTCATTGTATTGTATCCTACTCGTGTCAGATTAGGAATAATGTTGCTCAGCCAATAGAACATTTCAGGGGGCCACATCTGGCCCATCACTGCTTTAAGGCATAGGTCTGATCACTTCTGCTTAAAAAGCAACATTACGAGCTCCCTATTACCTCTAAGATAAAATAAAAACTCTTCTGTTTGACATTTAAATATCAGAATTTGTTTCTGACATCTATATCTATATCTTGGGAAACATATATATATGCATATATATGTATATATGTCTAGATAGATAGATGACAGACAGATGCTTATATTAAAATTTTTTTTCAATAAACATGATTTTCTCTTTCTCCCACTTTCCACAATCCAATTGGGAAAAAAAAAGATGGAAGTAAAACAATACCTTTATACCAAATATGCATAATGGGATGTTGGTGGAGCCAAGGTGGCTAGGTAAAAGGTGACATCTGCCAAACTTCATCCCAAACCTCTCCTACAAAATGATTGAATAGGGAGCAGCTGGGTGGCTCAGTGAATTGAGAGCCAGTCCTAGAAATAGGAGGTCCTAGGTTCAAATCTTGTCTCAGACACTTCCTAGCTGTGTGGCCCTGGGCAAGTCATTTAACCCTCATTGCTTAGCCCTTACCACTCCTCTGCCTTGGAACCAATATTGGTTCCAAGGCAGAAGGTAAGGGTTTAAAAAATGATTGAATAGAATTATTAGTGGTTAATATGAGGAAAAGTCATTGTGAGTCATTTTTTCTAGGTCAGGAGCTTAGGAAGACAGAAAAAGAGGTCTGTGGGCATTAGCTGAGGGCTGCCCAGGAGGGTGACTCAGAAGTTGCACTGATGGTGGGTCTTGGAAGTGGCAGTGGTGGTAGCAGCAGCAATAATGACATGGAAGCAGCAAATAAGCACCATATCCTAGTGTCTGACAAGCCCCCAAATCCCAATAACTCAGTATCTGACAAAAATACTGAGAAAAGCAGAAAAAAGTCTGATAGAAATTGGGCATAAGAAAACAACCAAGATAAGTTCATACTGGGTATATGATTGATACTTAAAGGGTAATATCAGAGGACATTAGAGAAATTTGGGAGGTGAGAATTACCTATCAAATGTATAGAGAGGAAAAGAGTTCATGACCAAATGACAGAAAGAGAGAGTGAGACAGAGACAGAGATAGAAAGGCAGAGATTGAACCACTATTCAATCTGTACCCCAAAGAGATAATAAAAAAGGGTTGTACAAAAATATTCATAGTTGCCCTCATTGTGGTGGCAAAAAAATTTGAAAATTCAGGGGAATGGCTGAACAAATTGTGGTATATGCTGGTGATGGAATACTATTGTGCTCAAAGGAATGATGAACTGGAGGAGATTCTACATTGACTGGAGGAACCTCCGTGAACTGGTGCAGAGTGAAATGAGCAGAGCCAGGAGAACACTGTACACAGAGACTGAAACATTGTGGGATGATCACATGTGATAGACTTTACTACTTGTAGCAATGCAATGATCCAGGACAAATCCTGAGGGACTTATGAGAAAGAACGCTATTCACATGGAAAGAACTGTGGGAGTAGAAAAGCATAAGAAAAACATGACTCATCACTTGTTTATATGGGTATATGATTTGGGGATTTGGTTTTAAAAGATTGCTCTATTGCAAAAATGAATAATGTGGAAATAGGTATCAAGTGATAACATCTGTACAACCCAGAGTGGAATTACTTGTTGGCTCTGGGAGGGGGGAGGGAAGAGAGGAGGGAAAGAAAATGAACCATGTGAACATGGAAAAATATTTTAAAATATTTTTAAAAGAAAAATTGAGAGAAAGGATCACAAAAGTAAAATAAATAATTTTTAATATATTGCATTAAAAATCTTTTGCCCAAAAAATACCAATACAATCAAAATTGAAAGGAAATCAGAAAATCAGAACAAAATTTACATCAATTTCTCCAATAAAGGACTCATTTCTCAAATATATGGGGTACTAGACCAAATTTATAAAAATGAGATCCATTGCCCAATTAATAAAAGGTCAAAGGATTTGAACAGGCAGTCTTTGGAAGAAGAAATCCAGACTCTCAATAGTCATACTTAAAAAATGCTTTTGGGGCAACTAGATAGTACTCTATATAGAATGCTAGACCTGGAGTCAAGAGGTTTTGGGTTCAAGAATAACCCCAGAGGGGGCAGCTGGGTAGCTCAGTGGATTGAGAGCCAGGCCTAGAGACGGGAGGTCCTGGGTTCAAATCTGGCCTCAGACACTTTCCCAGCTGTGTGACCCTGGGCAAGTCATTTGACCCCCATTGCCTACCCTTACCACTCTTCCACCAAGGAACTAATACACAGAAGTTAAGGGTTTAAAAATTAAAAAAAAATTAAAAAAAAAAAGAATAACGCCAGACACCTCCTAGCTTTATGACCCTGGGCAAGTAACTTAACCCCATTTGCCTAAACCATACCACTCTTCTGCCTTAGGATCAATACTTAATATCAATTCTAAGACAGAAGATAACAGAGCTTTTTCCTTTGTTATTATTTTGATTTATAAATCTTTATTTCATATTATAAATGATTATTTTAACAGATCTCCTGTTTGAAGGCGTTTACTTAAAATGCTCTAAATCAGTAATAATTAGAGAAATGCATTTAAAACAAGATAACTGTGGTGCCACTTCATACCCATCAGATTGATTAAGGTGACAGAAAAAGAAAATTATAAAATGCCCTGGAGGATATGTGAAAAATAATTTCACAAATACACTGTTGGTAGAGTTGTGAAATAGTAAAACTATTCTGAAGAAGCATTGAGAGCTCTCAATAAAGGACTATAAAACTGTACCTAGTTTTCAATGCAGTAGTGCTACTATTAGCTGTGCCCCAAAGAGAACAAGGAAAAAGAAAAAGGTCCTTTACATGTAAAAATATGTATAGCAATTCTTTCTGTGGGGCAAAGAATTAGAAATTTAGAGGATGTCCATCAATTGTGAATGGCTTAATAAGTTATAGCATATTGTTGTGATGGAAAACTATTTACTACAAGTGTTTTGGAAAAATATGAAAACATATGAATCTTTTTACTTGTCAATATAATTTTCAATATTCATTTTCTGATATTTTGCAATCTGTGTTGTCTCTCTCCCTCTCATCTCTCCCCTTTCCCAAGAAGGTCAGCATTATGATATAGATTGTACATATATTATCATATGATACATATTCCTGTGCTTGTCATTTTGAGAAAGAAAACAGATATTGCTTACACTAGGGAAAGTCACATAGAAAATAAAGTGTAGAATGGTCTGTTTCAATTTGCATTCAGGCACTGCATTTTCCTTCTATGTCTATGGACATGGATATATATTTTTTCATGAGTCTTGAAGTTGTCCTGGATACTTGCCTTGTTGATAACAGTTAACTCCTTCACAGTTGACTATCATACATTATTGTTACTATGTACAACATTCTTCTGGTTCTTCGCACTTCACTTTATGATTTCATGTGTTTTTCAAAGGTTTTGGGGGATCGTCTTGTTTATCCTTTCTTATGGCAGAATAGTATTCCATCACAGGAATATGCTACAGAATATTATTCAATTCCCCAATTAATGGATATCCCTTTAGTTTCCATTTTTTGCCATCACAAAAGAGCTGTTATTAATACTTTTGAACAGGTAGGTCTTTCTCCGCTATTTTTAATCTCTTTGTGATACAGACCTAGTAGTGTTATTGCTGAGTTAAAGGGTATGCACAATTTTATGGCCCTTTGGGCATGGTTCCAGATTGCTTTCCAAAATGGTTGTGTCAGTTCCCAGTTCCACTAGAAGTGTATTAGTTTCTCCTATATGAAATTATGAAGAGTGAAAAGAGTAGAACCAAGAGAACATTATTTACAGCAAAAGAAAAATATGAAGAATGACTTGTGTATGTCCACCTCAAGAGAAAAAACTGATAAATAGAAGTCGTTAAGACATAGTTTTATATATATATATATACACACATTTTATCAAAAGAGGCCTGCTCTCATGAGGGTAGGAGAGGAAGGGAAGGAGCTAACTGGATATTTTCATGCAACAAACAAATAAATAATCTTAAATTAATAAAAAAGAAATGATAAAGAAGCTAGTTTCAGAAAAATCTGGGAAGAGTTTTAAAAAACCTCACATAAATGAAGTGAGCTGAACCAGAATAATTTTTCAATAACAACAATATATAACGTTAATCAATACTGAAAGACTTAGCCTTTTTTTTTTTAAACCCTTGTACTTTGGTGTATTGTCTCATAGGTGGAAGAGTGGTAAGGGTGGGCAATGGGGGTCAAGTGACTTGCCCAGGGTCACACAGCTGGGAAGTGGCTGAGGCCGGGTTTGAACCTAGGACCTCCCGTCTCTAGGCCTGACTCTCACTCCACTGAGCTACCCAGCTGCCCCAAGACTTAGCCTTTTTGATTAATAATACAAGGACACTTCCAAAGGACTCAGAACTTAGTAGAGTGTGATTTGGATGTCTGGTACAGTAGGGATGAGTAAAGCAGTAGCCCTTCTTTTCCTATCCCTAGAAACTTTTTAGAAAGAGATAAGCATGTGTACCACCCCAAGTTTATGCCATCACTCCTTTTATTTTGAGCTTCTTGAGTATTCCAAGCATTACAAAGAGCTAACAATCTGTGTACTACAATTCTAATAGCACATACATTAAAACCTAACATTTATGTGTGACAGTCTTAATTGGAACATCATTTTTATGACATGAAGTTGTCTAGTAACCATGGAATGATGTTTAGAAGTTATGTACAATTTATTGGTGTATATGTGCTCTGATTCATTAATCACTAAAGAAAAAGGGTTATAAGCATCTTCTTTCATCCTTATTAAAAGGATAAGCAGAGTACAGATTTTATTTAAATTGAAACTTTTATTCGATTTCAGTTTTTTCAAGAAAATATTTTTAAAGGAAATGATTATGGTCATTGCCAATATCAACTCAACAAACATATTTACCACACAAAAAACATGTGTCAGGAACTATGCTAAGTTCTGGGATTACAAAGAAAAACAAAAATAGTTCCTGCTCTCAAGGCACTCCCATTCTAATGGGGAAGTGACATACAAACAATTATGTCCAAATTGATTCTAAACAACAGAGGGAAGTCATTAAGGCTGGGGGGGATTAGGAGAGATTTCTTGTAAAGGACAGAATCTTAGCTAGATCTGAAGGACTGTCACTAGAAAAAAAAAGAATTAGATTAATCTTGCTTGACCGCAAAAGGCAGAACTAGAAGTAAAGGGTGAAAGTGACCAAGAAATTATCGTAAGGAAAAAATTACTAATAATTAAAACTATGCAGCAGTGGAATGAGCTTCCCTAGGAGATCTAGAATGATACTTGAGTCAAGACTGCGTAGAAAGGATTCTTTTTTTAGGTACAAACTGGATCTTACGATTTTTGAGGTGCCTTCTGATTATGAAATTATATGATTCTGTGAGCCTTAAGGAAAATGGCACTTGTGTCTCAATGGAAATTAATCAGAGCTGAGAAGCCCCTGAGGTTGCTCCAGCAGGAAAATTGTTCTAGCATTCGAGTGAGAGGGCCCACTCACTTGGAATGGGGATCAATCAGATTCTAGGATGAATGAATAATTTCATTCAGTATGGTCTGACTTCCCTGTATTCCTTTGTCCCTTGATATATTTGCCTTAGGAATAACCAGAGGAACTTGTAAGGATAGGAAATCTGGATTTCAAAGACATGATGAAGAAAAATACAGTTCTTAATTGAGAATGTGGTATACACCAAGAAGCCAATTTGCTACTGCTTCCCAATTTTATCTTCAATTCACTAGGCCCTTACAAATGAGAGCGGCTGCCTAGAGGCTATTGAATCAGTGAACATAACACCAGGCATTGCTGTATTTACAGCAACTTGGTGCCCAGAATGCATCAAGGAAGATGAATTTTTTAAAAAATCACAGTGGCCTAGACATTTCTACTCATTTGTGGCTGTAAACCTTTAAGGCAAATTTATCACTTCTAGCTCCAAATGCTACATGTTTTGAGTTGATCTAGCAGTATAATGAGTGTGAAATAATTATTCACTTTTCTATTAGGCTTTATGCTAAAATATATAGGACAACCCCCCACTCCCCCAAAAAAACCTTCTACCCTCTCATATAAAAAAAGGACACTAACTAGCTCTTTTTTTTTTCTTACATTTCCTCAGCCAGAAAGGTGTATACTTTTTGAGAAATCCTTCTTGTGTCTGCTATAATGAGCCTGTCACAAACACCGTAAAGAAATATTTTCTCCTTTGTCTCCCTGCCATCTTTTTTTTTTCTTTAAAAGACTAGAAATATATTCTGGGATACAGGAGAGGGAAGGGGCTTGGCTTTATTTAACTTCATGCTTCAGCTCCTAATTCAAGAGATCATAGGAAGGAGCATTTCAAGATAGATGAGAAGTTGACAAGAAGTAATGTAAAATCTTAATTGTGTCATTTTCCACTGAAGGAAAGCATATGTGTCAGAGCCCCTTAGCCACTTCTCCAGTACGCCTAGGTAGCTGCCACACAATACTGCTACTTCTAACATACACATTACTGAAAGGAAGAAAAAAAAAGATGTTGACAATAGTGACACCTTAATTGTAAGGAAGATTCAGATTTCTCTGTGGAATCTGGGGCAGCACCTGTCTGCAGTGTGCCAGGTTTGATCAGCCTAGTAAGTCTCCAATATCACCCAGAAAACACCAAAAATATAGCTGTAAAGAAATCCCAGTTTTCTAGAATATTTAGGATGTCAGACAAATCCCTCATTTGGGAACTTAGCTGAACCTGTAGGTGTGTGAATTGAGCATATTGCCATGTCACCAGGGAGCTGGCAAAGAATTATATTGATGTTTATGATTTAAGAAGGAGGAGGCGTTTGTGATGGCAGGCATGGCTTAGTCAGTGTTTATTTCAGCCTGGTAAAGGAGCAGGAATCCTCAGAATTCCAGTGGGGGGCACTTGTGGTCTCTCCCTGTCCTGGACACTTGACCTTGTGCCATTGGATAATGGTGTTACCTTCGTAGTGAGAAGCCAAAGGGCTCAGTTAGATCCTCTTGTTCATCAATCCTTTAAACTTTAGGAAGGATTAGAAGGATGTAGAGAAAACAAATTGTCAATGGACCATCCAAAATATAGACAAGATTCCACGGGACCATGAAAAACTGTAAGAAAAACAAAGTTGGAGAGTGAAGGACTTCTCTTCCTAGTGGATTCACAAATAGAATTTCAATTTCAATTTAATTAAGGCATATAATACCTTGTTGTTGGCATAAAATATTATTAAGAATTCTGACCCTCTCAGCTTTCTCTATCTACTTCTTACATCTAATTTGTCTTCCAATTTAAAAAATGCTGAACGTGTAGTTATAGGACCCAAGCTAAAACCTGGCTCCTCTACTTAATATCTGAGTCACTTTGGGCAAATCATTTAACTTTTCCAGGCCTCAGTTTCCTCACTTATATTATAAAGAGGGTGGACTAGATGACTGCTGGAGTTCATTCCAATTCCAAATTTTTATTTGTTTTCCAGCACAAGAACAACACAAGATATGCTGAATAGTAGAATAGTTTTTGCTCTTTCTTTCTGTAGTTGCTTAAGAAGGCAAATTCATAAAATATCATACAAGTCTAGATCCATTCTTTTACCCAGAGTTTGCTCTGTTCTCCGTTTCTGGAATGTCCTTCCTCCTTTAATTTCTGCTTTTGGAATACCTTTTGTATCAGTGATCTTACCATGGAACTTCACATGGTGCAGCTTTTACATCTTTCTAATACTCTTAGCCTGTAATTTTGTGTAATGCAGGTATCTATGTTTATATTTTATTCCTCTATGATCAGGAAATATCTTCTAAAAGGGTAGAGATCTGCCTCTTCTGAAAATTCTATCTCCCTCAGCATCTTTATTCTGTATGTTTGTTGAATGAATGAAATGCTTCACCCTAACAAGCTTATAGTCTCTCATTCAGCTCTTTGTGGGTTCCCAACTATATGCTGGATCCATTAATTACTTATACTCTTTATTACATGACTCAACCTTCTCTTCTTGTCCTAAAAGATCTCTGGCACATCTCTAACTTCTATTTGTCTGTGGAATTTTGTCGTACCATCACACAGAAAGTACCCACCCATGTTCTTTCCATCCCATACTTCATGATTGAAAGTTCTTCCTCTTTAAACAAGCATGTCCTTTTCAAATACTTAACTAGTTTGTGCACACCATATCTCAATTCTGGATGCAGGGCCCTCCCAATCAAATATTCTGTGACACATACGACAACACAGAGTGATTGTAGGAAAGTCTTTTGTATATCTTCATATCACTCAGTGAGTCAGTAGGCATTGGTTATGTTCCATCATCATTTTAAGGGGTTCAGAGACAAAGAAGAAAACAATTCTTTTTAAAGAGTTTATATTTTAAGGGTTGGAGGAGAGAAATGATACATATAACATTTATATAGAATAAGTAGAAAAAAGAATTGATACAAATAAAGAGAAGGGAGTTTAAGAGAAGGGAGAAGTCAGAAAAATCTATTCTATGGAACAATAGTGAGAAAAGAGTACAGAAAAGAGAGAAAAGAGCCTGCCAGATAACAATAGAAGTTCGTGGGTTCTATATATGAAATAAAGAGAAGGTTAGTATGGCTTATACTGCAGAGATAGAAAGAGACAATGATATACACTGAAATTGGAAAGATACTTTGGGGCCAAGTTGTAAAGGTCTTCAGAGACTAAAAAAGGGAGTTTATATTTTATTCTGGAGTCAATAGGCTCTATTATGATATTATAAACAATATCATAATAAATATATTTATACTTATTATGTAATTATAGATCATGAGATATAAATGTGATATTTAGAAATATCAGAAACTACCCCCCAAGTACCATTTAAGTGCTATTCTTAATAGTTCATAGACTGGGATAATAATTAAATGTTTTTATGATATAAAGTCATTGCCAGAAGCATCATTAGAGTTCCTGCGAAATTGGCATCTTGCTAAGATCACTAAACTAGGATACCTTTTTTAAATCATGCTCCCAATGGACTAACAATATATTTGAAAATGAAAGGTTGATACCTTCCTATCATTATCTCATTATTTTATTAGTCTTGAAAATAACTCTTTAATTCTTAAGTACATAGTATACACAATGTTGGGGTTAATTTATCCATTGTCTTCCCTAGGTTTTAGAAGAACTAATACAAAAAAATCAAATTAAATAATTGGAATATCCTTGTACTTTTAAAGAAATGCATAATGCATCTAGGCATTCAGTAATATAATACACACTTCAAATTTAGAAAATATTCTTAATAACATTTTCTATGATAACATGTTCTTGTAGTTGAACTTGAATCTGTTTAACTGTAACTAATAATTGCCTATTATTATATTGTTAGATATAATATTTAATTACTATTTGGGGTTAATATATAACAGCCAAACCTGGAAAACAATCTGGACAAATACAAAGTTAACTCAGAGCATTTCCTGATTATCCCCCAAAGATTCAAACTTGAGCAGGCTTTTGAAAGGTCTAAAGCCCTCCACTGAGCACTTCCAGCCAAGAAGGAGTTTTCTTTTCAGTCTTCTTACATACTTGTCTGAATTTACTCTATAAATGCAATGACATTGGCCTTGCTCTTTTCTTCCACATAACTCTCCATCTTAGTGGTCAACTCTCCCCTGCCTAGAATGCCTTTTATTATGGTCTTTGTCTTCTGGTTCCCTGGCTTCCTTCAAGATTCCTTTCAAGTCCTACATTGTATAAGCAGCCTGCCTTTCTCAGTCCTTCTCTCTTTCCCTCTGAGTTAACCTGTATATATCTTGTATGTACATAGTTGTTTGCTTGTTGCCTTCCCCATTAGAATGTGAGCTTTTCGCTGCCTTGAAATGTTTTCATCTTTCTTTGTATCCCCAGTTGGCAAAGCCATGTCTGGCACGTGGTCAAGCAATTAATAAATGCTAGCTCCTTTGTTGACTTGATTGGAAAGAATAAGGGAAGCATTTCAGGTGGTTCCAAAAGAAATGGAATAGAAAGATCTTTTCATTCTACTCAAATTTCCAGAATGGTAATGAGGTTTTTATTTTGCCTTTGAATTTCATGAATTCACAATGAAGAAGAATAAATGCCATTTTAACAATATTTAATTAGTAGAACTCATGGCTTCAGGATATTATTGACTTATAGTTTACTGGCTTTAAAAATTGATCACATACTTATTCATAATGGATGCTTGTAATTATTATTTAAAATTCATTAAGGACCCATAGTTTGTGTCTCCACAGACAAAACAGCAGAAATTTGAGGCAATTAGCTAGATATTGCAAGAGTTTTTACTTGAGCAGTCTAGATCAAATGTTTTAAGCTTTTTTGATCATGAACATTTTCATTAAAAAAGTTTTGAGCATTATATTCCAATATGTGGATGTTTATTTATAAATTATATGCCTATTCTTTGGTAATAATATTTAATATTACATAAAGAGTATTATATAATAAATGATTATATAATATATAATTGTAATATAGAAATAATGCATATTATATATAATGACATATATCATATAGTTATATAAAACATATAAAAATAGATTTTTTTAAATGAGGTAAAGATGCAACATTTTCTAATAGCTTCAAGGCTTTCTTTGAAGCATTAGAAGTCATTTTTTTTCTCCCAAGCGAGCTGTTAAGCTTGATGAAACATTAAACATCTCTTTTTAGTGAAAATAAATAGACAGTTAAATGGATAGGCCTTGGACCTGAGATTTAATTGATATGAGAAAGTTTTAGATGTGATGATACCTTCTACCAATGCAGATTAGCACCTTCTCTGCAAGATGTATTCTTAAAGAATTGTCTTGGCACTGAGATGTTCAATAACTTGTCCTCCTGGCCACATGGTAAATGTCAAAGGCAGAACTTGAACCCAGTTCTATCCTGGATTTAATGTTATCAATCCACTATTCTATGCTGCTAGCATAGATTTTAAAAAAATACCATTTGAAATAGCATTACTTGTCAGTGGCTCAGGTTGTTGGAATTTGCATTGAGCCAAAATGTAAATATAGCTGGTAGGAGACCTGGTGATATGCTTCAGCTACTACAACAATCTCTCCTAATTCCAGATAATGCTAACTCCATATCACTACATACACTACCATCCTACTGTTCCCCACCTCATCAAGTACTTCCTTGATCTAGTTTTAGGTTAAATGCTTACGTTATAATAACTTAAAGCAGAGATAGCCCTGACTACTGGAACATGAAGTCAAATGGAGAACCACAGACGCAAACAACTTTTTAAAAATAGCTGATATTACACAAGAAGGCATTAAATGAGTTTTTTATGGTGTTTTTCATCTCTAACATTCTCTGATTTTTACCACTTATGTGACTAGTCATACTTTTTTGTCCTAAGTTTAAGTATAAAATGAAGGCTTTAAGTAAGCTATGCAGCATCCAAGCTGCCTTCTACCCGTCTGTGATTCATAATCCTTTGAATTCAAATACTTGGCCATAAGGGATTATTGGTATATTTGACTATCTAAGCAGTGGATATTTGTTGAATGCCTTCTAAGTGCTAAACATTCACCTTGGATTTGGTGAGGATATGAATTTGATTGAATACTTGCTTTTAAAGAGTTATAATCCAGTATCTCTAGTACTTAGAACAGTATCTTAAACATAGTATGCTTGTTGAACTAAATCTGGGAGATAAAACCTTTGAAAATAATTAATAATAGTATAAGGCAAATGGGTATAGAGAAATCTGTGAAAATGGATAGATTAGGCAGATTAAAGTAAGTAGAACCAGGAGAACAATTCATGCATTCATTGTCTGTAGCAATATAAAGGACAACAATTTTGAAAGATTTAAACTATTTTCTACTAAAAACATTAATAATGACATATGCTTCCTACCTCTTAGCAGAGAACTTATAGATAAGAGGCACATAATAAGGCATGGGCAATGCATAAATTTTTTTTCACTAATTTTTTACAATGGAGAGTTTCTTTTGGGAGGGGGGAATTCTTTGGGAGAATTTGGCTTGAAACAATATATGCAAAAATTTTAGGAGAATGAACAAAAATATATAGGAGAGAACAGAAAAAAATTCAGTAGGATATAAATACAAACATTTGAGAAGTCTTGCCACAATTATGTTAATTTTGATGTACATTAAAAAATGCATAAACAACAAATTGGAAAACCTGAAAAATCAAATGACAATCAACAAAATTGAAAGTAAGAAAACTATTGAACGAATAAATAAAATTAAGGACTATTTTTATGAAAAAATAATGAAATAAATAAAATATTGGTTAATCTGATCCGAAAAAAAGAAGGAAAAAAATGTTACCACTATAAAAAATGAAAAAGGGGGAATGTAATACCAAGAGATGATTTTAAAGCAATTTTAATGAGGTATTTTGCCAATTATATACCAATAAATCTGGTAATGTAAGTGAAATGGATATTTACAAAAATGGAAATTACCCAGATCAACAAAAGAGGAAATAAAATACTTAAATAACCCCATTTTAGAAAAAGAAATTGAAAAAGCCATCAATGAGCTCCCTAAAAAAATCCCCATCACCAGAATAGTTAAGTGAATTCTGCCAAAGATTTAAAGACTACTTAATTGCTGTACAATATAAACTATTTGAAAAAATAGTCAAAAAAGGAGTCCTAACAATTTCTTTTATGACAGAAATGTTTCTTATTCCTAAACCATGAAGGGGGAAAACCAGAGAAAGAAAATATAGACAAATTTCCTTAATGAATATTAATGAAACAATTTTAAATAAAATACTAGCAAGGAGATTACTGTAGTATATCCCAAAGAGCATACATTTTCATGAAGTAAGATTAATCCAGGAATTCAAGGCTTCTTCAATATTAGGAAAGTTATTAGCATATTTGATTATATCAATAACAAAAGCACATGATTACATTAATAGATACAGAAAAAGCTTTTGATCAAATCCAATACTCATTTTTAATTAAAAAAAAAAAACTAGAAACCATGGGAATCAATGACACTTTCTTTAAAATAATAGCATGTATCTAAACCATCAAGAAACATTAGCTATAATAGTGATAAATTAGAAGCCTTTCCAGGGGTGAAGCAAGGATATTCATTATCACCACGTTTTTTTTGTTTGTTTGTTTGTTTTTAATATCGTACTAGAAATGTTACCTAAAACAAGAAAAGAAGAAATAGAAGGAATTAGAACAGGCAGTGAAGAAACAAAATTCTTATTCTTTGCAGACAATATATATGATTGCTTACTTAGAGAATCCTGTAGAATCAACTTAAAAAAAAGTTGAAATAACTGAGAACTTCAGCAAAGTTGTAGGACATAAAATAAACCCACATAAATCATCAACATTTCCACATACTACCAAAAAGTATAGTAGGAAGAAAAAGAGAAAATTACATTTAAAATAAATGCATTCTCAAATATATAGAGAACTAGGTCAAATTTATAAGAATCCAAGTCTAATTTCCTTACTGATAATGGTCAAAGGATATGAATAGACAATTTTCAGATGAAGAAATCAAAGCTATTGATAATCATATGAAAAATTTTTCTAAATCCCTCTCAATTAGAGAAATGAAAATTTAAACAACTCTGAGATACTACCTAACACCTGTCAGATTGGACAATATTACTGGAAAAGAAAATGATAAATGTAGGATGAGATATGGCAAAATTAGGACACTAAAGCACTGCTGGTAGAGTTATGAACTGAACCAACCATTCTGAAGGGCAATTTGGAATTATGCCCAAAGAGCTATGAAAGAATGCATACCCTTTGATCTAGTAATACTGCTACTAGATCTGTAATCCAAAGAGATAAAACAAATGGGAAAGGACCAGTTTGTACAAAAATATTTATAGCTTCTCTCTTTGTGGTAAAGAATTGGAAACTAAAGGGATGTCCATCCATTGTGAATGGCTAAACAAATTGTGGTATATGACAATAATAGAATACTATTGTGCTATAAGGAATGGCAAACAGGATGATTTCTGAAAGAGCTAGAAAAACTTACATGAACTGATTCAGAATGAAATAAGCAGAACCAGGACAACATTGTACATAGTAACAGCAATATTGTGGAATGATAACGTGTGGTAGACTTTGCTATTAACAGCAGTACAATGATACAGAACAATTTTGAGGGACTTATGAAAAAGAATGCTATCTATTTCTGGTGAAGGAACCATTGGAGGAAGAACACAGATGGAAGCATATGATTTATCACTAGTTAACTTAGGTATATATCTTAGGCTTTTGGTTTTATAAGATTATTCACTTACAAAAATGAATAATATGGAAACATGTTTTGCATGATAATGGAGTATGACTCAGATTAAATTGCTTGCCAGCACTAGGAGGGGAGAGGGAAGAAGGGAGGAAGACAATCTGGATTAATAACTTCAGGAAACATGTGTGGAAATTTATTAAAATTAAAAAATAAAATGAATGCAGACAATATAAAATACTTTGGAGTCTACCTACCAAGACAAAGCCAGAAACTATATGAAAACAAGTATAAAAGTCTATTAACGCCAATAAAGTCAGATCTAAATAATTGGAAAAATATTAATTGCATAGTTGATAGACCACATCATTATATAAAATGACAATTTAACCTAAAGTAATATGCTTATTTATTCAGTGCCACAACAATGAAATTAACAAAAACATTTTATGGAGCTAAAAATAATAATAAAATCCACCTGTGTGAAAGAGGGATTTGGGGAAGAGAGACAAGAATGACACGGAATGTTGTGAAACTATAGAGACAGGGGAAACCCAGTGAGAATTTTCAAGAAGCGGGACTGGAAATTCTAATGGTCCCATCTGGGAGTCGGTTTGGGTCTCTGGATCTGAAGCCATCTTCCGGATTCAGCTTTGACCTCCTGGAGATCTCCAACTCATTCCTGTGAGGTATTTCTACCACAACCAGGAAACTGCTGAAGGTTTTAACTCTGTGAACTCTATAAGAAGATCAAAGCTGAGAGAGGGAGCAGATTGAACTGCCAAGATTGCCTCAAGGAGACTTTGTCTCTCTGGGGTGGACCCAATCACTTCTGACTCTAGTTTTCAAAACTACTCAATCTATTTTCTAAAGACTCAGTATCTGTGTGGGTTTTAACTTAGAATTAGGAAGATAGCCGGGGATCTCTTAGGCAGAGAGTGGAGATAGAGCAGCCCCGGCCTGGCAAGAGATCAAAGAAACTTTGACAAAAAGTCAGTTTGGGCCATTAAGATAGACATTTCAGTGAGAGGGAATCACTCACAACCCACCCACCTAATTCCCTTTCCCATTTCTTCTTGAATAAACCTCCTTCTTCTAATACGTAGTCACATTGGATTTATACTGGCCTAGGACAGAGAGCATCACCATCTTTGCTCTCCGGTCTTGAAGAGACTTTCCTGTCAGGCTGGGTTATGCCAAATCCCAGCCACTCCTTTATTTCAACTACACAGGATCTCTTTTTGCATAACACCTGGAAGAACAAAAGGTCAGGAATATCAAGGGAATCAATAAAAAGAAAATATGAAGGAAGATGGCTTAGCAGTAGCAGATCTCAAACTAATAGAAAGTAGTAACCATCAAAAAATATTGGTACTCATTAAGAAACGGAGTTGTGGATCAGTGGCATATATTGACACACAACATTAATTAATCGGAGTAACCTAGTATTTGATAAATTCAAAAATCCAAGATTATAGGTTAAGAAATCATTATTTGACAAAAATTGCTGGGAAAATTGGAAAGTAGTTTGGCAGAAAGTAGGTATAGACCAATATCTCACATGTGTGGAGAGAGAAAGTCAAAATAGATATATGATTTGCAAATAAAGAATGATGTCATAAGCAAATTAGGGGAGCTCAGAATAGTTTATCAGATTTACAGATAAGGCAAGGATTTATGGCCAAACAAGAGAAAGAGAGCATTATGGTATCTAAAATGATTAATTTCGATTACATCATATTTAAAAAGTTTTTGCACAAACAAAACCAATGCAGCCAAAATTAGAAGGAAAGCAGGAAACTGAGGATGGTGGTGGAATTTTTTACAGTAAGTGTCTCTGATAAAGGCTTCAGTTCTCAAAAATATAGAGAACTGTGTCAAATTTGTAATAAGAGTCACTCCCCACTTAATAACTGATGAAAGATGTGATGTAATAAAAGAAACTACTGTGAAGAGGTAGCTTTTAGACAAAGAAATCAAAGCTATTTAGTCACGTAAAAAACATGCTTTATATCACTCTTGATTAAGAAAGATGCAAATTAAAACAACTCCTGACTTACTACCTCACATCTAGCAGATTGGCTAATATTAAAGAAAAGAAAAATGACATATGTTGAAGGGAATGTAGAAGCTTTGGATCACTAATGCGCTGTTGGTGGATTTATGAACTGATTCTACCATTATGGAGAGTAATTCGTTATTATGCCAAAAGGGCTTTAAATAGTATATAACTTATGACCCAGCTATGTCAGTACTATATCTGCAGGCAAAAGAGATCAAAGAAAAAGGAAAAGGACCTATACATACAAAAAATATTTAAAGCATCTCTTTTTGTGTTGGCAAAGAATTGGAAATGGATGTAATACCCATCAATTGGGGAATGAGTGAACAAGTTGTAGTATAATTGTAATGGAATACTATCATTCTGTAAGAAATAATGAACAAGATGGCTTAAAAAAATCCTGGATAAATTTATGTGAAATGATACAGAGGGAAGTGAGCAGAACTGGGAGAATACCTCAGTTACAGAAATATTGAATGATGATCAACTAAGAATAACTTAGCTACTCTGAGCAATACAATGATCTAATACAATTCTGAAGGACTTATGTTGAAAAATGCTCTCCACTTCCAGAGAAAAAACTAATGATGTTTGACTTTAGATTGAAGCATAGTTTTAAAAATATATTTCATTGTTATTCTTTTTTTGTGGGAGTTATGCTCCTTTTGCAGTATGGATAATATGGAAATGATTTACATGACTGCATATGTATAATCTATATCAAATTACTTGCCTTCTCAAGGAGGGTTAAAGGAGTTAGGGAGGGAAAGAATTTAAAACAAAAGTTGAATGAATGTTCAAATTTTTTGTTTACATTTAAAAAATATAAAAATTCAATATAAAAACAATAAAACTAAATAATAGAAGCTTACAGCTTGTATACAATATTCTTCAGTTTTTTTAATGTTAAAATGTTCACAAGGAAGAGGATTTAGATATATTCTGCTTATCCCCGTAGGGCAAAACTGGTAATAATTAGTGGAAGTTGGAATGAGGCAGATATCTGGCTTACAGAAATATAAAAGGAAAAACATTCAATGAATTCAAACTATTCTAATGCTGTCTTGGCAGCTAGTAAATTCTTCCTTGCTGGAAGTCTTCAAGGGGGTCTCTCATGAAGGAGGGAAGGGAATAAACATTCAGACAATACTTACTGATGCCAGGCTAAGTGATTTATGAATATTATCTCATTTGATCTTCACAACAATCCTCTGAGAAAGGTGAAATTAGCCCCATTTTACAGTTGGTCACATAGTGTCTGTGGAAGATCTTCTTATCACCAGGCTCAACATTCTGTCCACTGTACCACCAAGCTTCCTCAACCTGAAGACATGTACCTTGAAGGAAGACTAGTTGAGGAAGTCTTAGATAATACTCTTACTCAAGTGTGCATTTGACTACATGGTTGCTAAATGGAATACACACCCCTTAAGTGTTCTTCTACTTCTGATTCTCTGTAATACTGCCTGGAAGGGTGGTGACTTGCTTGTCACTGAAGATGTTCAAAAGCAATGTCTATTATATGATCTCATGCAACAATTAGATCAAGTTCTCATTTTTTATTGTGTCAGTGACCCCCCTTGGCATTCTGGTGAAGCTTCTGAACCCCTTCTCAAAATAATATTTATATAAGTGAAAACAAAATTATAAGGTAAAGCAAGGGAAACTTCAATTATATTGAAATAAAAAATTTTGTAAATTTTTTCCCAATCAAATTTGTACACAGCCCTGAATCCTACCTAGGAAGCCCATGGGGTCTCACTTGTGCTTAGGATCTGAGCTAGAAATCTGTGCTAGGTAATTCCTAAGGTCTCTTATAATCCTAAGGTTAATTAACAAATAATCAAGATGTATTAAGCTTCTGATATGTGCCAAGTACTGTGCCATGTGGTAGGGATGCAAAGACAAAATTAAAACAATCTCTGCTTTAAGGATCTTCAATTCTATTGAGGGAGATGCATGGTGCATATATAAAGATATGAAGAATGTTTTTTTAAAATGCAAAATAGTTAAATACATGGTGCAGCCTCTAAATTTAATATTTTTCATGTTTTCCCTTTTAATTGAATTAGTTGGCAATTTAAATGTCCATTGATGCCTGCTTTTATAAAGCTAAGCTTTTTTAGTCATATTACAGTGTTGTTTTTATAATAAATATAGATGGAGATTAAAAGAAGTATTAGTATTTTAATTAAGTCCGTGTTGGTAAAATAAAGAATGACCACGCACCTGCTAAGATCTATTTCAAATTGCCTGCCATTTCCTTCTCTTACCTTTCCTACGTACCAAAGAGTGCACAGGTACCAAAGAGCAAGAGTGCAGGTACCAAAAGAGCCCACCTCCAATGACCTCAGGAGTCTTATATCATTCTCTTACATAATCCTACTTCCTGTCTACCTCCATTACAAGAGGAATCATGGGAAATGTAGTTTCTGAGTCCCCTAAATATCCACAGGAAGTTTGTCATATATCTAAATATTTAAAGGCTCAATGAGCCCCAAATACCTCTCAATCAACACAACAGAGTATTAAAAATAATACATAGTATTGTGTCCAGCAGATCTTTAGCACAGAAAGGAATGGAAGAAAAAGAAATTCCTCTTCAGAAATTCTGAAGAAGAAACATTTCATTAGCAATTTCCTTGTATTAGTAATGTGAGGTTAAGTATGTTTTTCCAGTCTTTCATTTATATAATAAGTAAAATCTCCTCCAAGTGCCTGAAGATGGTGTTCACACCTAATTTTAATATTACCCAGTTTAGTCTAGAATCTTTACCTTCTAATCTAGCCACCCATTACTTGGTTGGGCCATACTATAATGGCATTAGATTTAGAGACTGAAAATTTAGGTTTGAATCCTATAAAGTTCACTTACTAGCTAGCACTTGCTCTCTGTGAGCCTCAGTTTCCATATTTATAAAAAAGGGGGTTTGTAGTATTTTTCATAATACTGAAGGTGTGCCTACAGAGACTAGGTTCTGTGTGCCCTTTTTAGCATGTGTGCCCAAGGCTCACCATCACTGTGGTAGTCAATGGAGATCCCGGCAACATTACCTGAAAAAAGTACTGAGGATACAAAGATAAAACATGACAGTTTCACCATAGAGTAGTTTACATTCTATTGGGGCAGGTATAAAACTTGCTTTGGTAAGTATAATTTTTAAATAGAGGTAAAAGAACCCTAGGAATATTTGGAAAGTGAAAGAATATTTTAAGCTAAAGAAATTAGAAGCTTGACAGAGGAGAAAGCCCCCGAGTGTTGAGTATTGTTCTAAAAGGCAAAGGCAAGGAGAGTACATTGCAGGCATGAGCACTTGAGCAAAAACATACTAGGTGCTTATGATTTTGAGAAGACTTTGGCTGGGAGAGTTCAAAGGTTCAGTAGCTGTCTTCCTGTTGCAGCCCTGAGTAATTCAAGGCTTTTGCTTAATAGACCAAATCTCTTAATCATATTTAAGAAAGACTCACTTTGCTAACTCTCAGAACCAATAGGGTATGGCTTATGGATCATTGTAAGGGGTTTATTCCTATGCTTACTTTTTTTTGAGTTTTTATAATAGAGTGAATCCTGTTTTCAAATAACTTAGTAAGATCACTAAATCCTGCTTCTGTTTTCCCATCATCCTGCTCCATCAGTCCTTTTCCTGTCCAGTAGTTAAGGATGACTGAAAAATATGATAGAAAATAGAGATTCACTTGTCCTCAAGGGGCAGAAAAACCTAAACTCCTTAAGAACTGGAGTGTTTTCAAGGGCATAGAATGGAAAAGGACTGGCAGGAGACAGTATGACCAGGCAATAACTTAGTTTGGCTGGAAGACTGAGTGTGAAAAGTGGAGCAAAATGAAATAAAATTGAAAAGGTACCTTGGAACTAGTTTGTAGATGGCTTTAGAAGCCAGGATGTATTAAAAGTCTGTATTTTGTCCTAAAGACAAGGTTTTAAGCAGGATAGTGTTCAGAATTCTCCACTGCATGTAAACCATAATAATGATTTTATAATTATTCATTATTAATGAAAATAAACTCTCCAAGCAAGTGCTTTTATATATAGTGAAATAGGTGACTGAGAAGAAAGGTTAAATAGACATCCCTAGAAATAAAATGCCATGGAAATTTCTAATTCATCTAGATCTTTAACACTTCTTCTTAGATTCATAGATCTAGATCTGGAAGTATATATTTTAACATGCACTCACACACACACACACATACACATATATATATGTATATATTACACATACATATATATTAGTTTCTTCTAATCCTTCACTTTTAAAGATGAGAGAACTGAGGCCCAAAGAGTTTTAGTGACTTACCTCAGGTCACACAGGGAGTTAGTAGTAGAACTAGAAACTAACCCATAGTTCTTAATCTACAAACTCAAGGATTTTCTATTTTCTCTACTTGGTTTAAATTACCTGGATAATTAGAATTATATAGAACTACTATATGTGGTGATAGAAAGGAAAATAAATGAAAAATTCTTAATATTTAAATTTGAAGTGAGACGATTATAAAGTTAGGAGAAAAAAGAAATTTTAATTCTGTGAAAAATTATGTTGCTCCCATAATTGTATATGATATGATTGTCCTATTTGAATAGTGTGCATTCCTCGCTCTTTTAGGGTCGTGTGTTGTTTGGTTAATGTGGAGTTTTATTGTAATGTGTACACAGCTTTTAATTGAATATTATTTCAAGGGTATGAAAAACTGATTTCTAAAAATAAAATATTGTTAAAAAGTATTCCTTAAGCTTTTGCCTTTTCTCAATTGTGGTTTTCTCAATATTTCATTCTGTGGCTCTCCCAAGGCCTACGGGAATCTCTGCTGTATCCCCCACTGAAAACAATTAAAATAATCCAACCCAGCTTTTATCCCCATTGGTACTGCTTACACCACACTATTATTCAGAGTTCAATAACAGCATTGTAAGGATCTTAGAGGGTAAAGTAGAATGAATTTGTCAGGAGGTCCTATGGTAGCTAACATTTTTTTTTTTAGGAATTCCACATTCTACTGAATAGTTGTTCTAAATCCTTAAAACTACATTGTGGTTATACCAATGTGCATTATATAGACCTCCAACACAGAGCAGTACCATCTTCTAAATTACTTGATTGCAGTTGCTATACGAAGTAATAATTTGGTAATATTTCAAATGTGGTAGCAGTTTTTGAAATTACAGCTCCTAGTTCTTCCCACATATCTTAATTGTGTCTCCAAGGTATGCATTGCAGTTGCAATTATACAAGTCAGCCCTACAGAACATGAAAGAATATATTTCCTTCTCTATTTCCCTTTATCAAAATTCTTATTAACCATTGTTTGGGCTGTCACATTAGCTCCTCACCTCTGTTCTTTTCCTCTTTCTGTCTCTTCTCCTCAGCATCATCCAGTTTTTCTGTTATGCACAGATATAATCATGTCACTCCTCTCCTGAAAACCTACCATGACTCCCTTAATTACTAAATGAAGTTTAAACTTTAGCCTAACTTTCAAGATCCTCTACATTACCGGATTCTCCTTACTAGTATAGTTATGTGTAATGGTCTTAACCTTTGTGCTACTTTAGATTATAAACTTCTTGAAGGAAAGGACTCTTCATTATTCATCTTTTCTTTCTCCTCCCATAATAGCTAACATGTGGTAGATGATCAATAAATTTTCATTGGGCAACTAGAATAATTAAAATATTTAAATCTGCTACACATCAGTGCCAATATAGCAGGATGAAGCCTTGCTTTCATGTGATTCTTATTCAGCTGAGTTATGACTAATTCTAAAAATCAGAGTTCTCTGCTGACATTTCTTAGAATTTCTGCTGATGTAGAAAAAGGTAGTGGTTTCGTCCTTGAATAATGTGTCATGATAAAATTCTGGCATTAGTCTCTCTGTGTCTTGGTATGTTACATTCTGCAGGACTGGAAAATGTTAGCATATGCTATCAATTAGTGGTTTCGCCAGGAATTTTGTGCACAAACAGTGCCAAGGAGTTGAAAAATAGAAATGACATAATCTTGTTTACAAGCAAGCTGGATGGAGTTTGGAGATTACACAGTTTACTGAGGCACACTCTCAAAAAGCATGTAAGTCATCTATCAGAACTATTCATTCTGCTCCCCAGAACAAAAAGTATGTTTTTACTATTAGGGTATGATTTAAGAACTTCATAGCTAAGGATGAATTTTTTTTAATGAACTTTCAGTAATCCTTCCGTAAATACTACAATTTTTCTTTGAAATAAAGAGATCACATGATAGTTTCTGACAAGTCCAGGGCTTTTTTTTCTAAACCTCTTTTATAGTTATCATTCAGATGTAAGTCCTGTTCTCTGTTTTATGATGACAGCCACATCTGCTTTTTTTGTACCAAAATTAGAGCTTCGTCTTTTCATTGGGAAAGTATGGAGGATAGGATCCAACTTAAAGAGGCATTCCCAGTAATTTTTTTTTTTTACATTGTGGTTTCAATCCACTTCCATTGACATTCTTCTTATTCTATGTTTTCCTGGGAAGTGACCTTATTCTGGGCAAATTACACTTTTTATTACACTAGTGGATTAAACAAACTATCATAATCTAGTGGAACATGACTTTATTCATAGAAAGAAAATGGAATATTCCTGTGAAGAAGGAGCAGGTGAATTTGAATTAGGCAGCCATCTAGTTTGTATGACTCAGCAAAACAAAACAAAACTCAAGCATAACCATTCTTCCCTTAGCCTCAAAAGGATTGTGTTTACCTTACTTATTTAGAGAATGGAGTGTGCTTTCCATTTTTAAAAATCTAAATTTATTTATTTGCTTATCTGTTACATTAAAATACCAGAGTAACTAACTCTTTTCCTCCCTCAACTCTCCCCATTAGAGAAGATATCATTTGACAAAAAGATATATGTAGGGGCAGCGGGGTAGCTCAGTGAATTGAGAGCCAGGCCTAGAGACCAGAGGTCCTAGGTTCAAATCTGGCCTCAGTCACTTCCCAGCTGTGTGACCCTGGGCAAGTCACTTGACCCCCATTGCCTACCCTTACCACTCTTCCACCTATGAGACAATACACAGAAGTTAAGGGTTTTTTTTTAAAAAAAAGAACAACAAAAAAAAGATATATGTATGTACTTTCCATTTTTTCCATATATTCATGGACCCCAACTGCTTCAGGTATGTCATAGTTGCCATGATATGCTAATATAATTAAATGATTCTGTAATTCAAAATTAGACGAATGGAATCAAATATAATGGGCTTCTTTTTTGGTTGGTGTCTTCCATTTGGCCATCTGTTGAGACAAAAAGCAATCAGGAAGCACAAGCTAATGGTTAGAGTAGTAATACAAAGGGTAGAATTTAAGAGTAGAAATTTGACTTTGCCTCTAAAGAAATCTCTTACATTCTCATATTTCTCATCGCTGCAGTGGCAAAGAAGAAATAATATTTTATGTTGGTTGATTTTTTCTACCTTAAGATGTTTAAAATAGCCTTGGAACTTTGAAAATGGGAATGTAAGAAAAGTCTAGAGGTAGTAGTAGTAGTAGTAGTAGTAGTAGTAGTAGTAGTAGTAGTAGTAGTAGTAGTAGTAGTAGTAGTAGTAGTAGTAGTAGTAGTAGTAGTAGTAGTAGTAGTAGAGATACTAGTACTAGGAATACTTACTAGTACTAATACTACTACTTATAATAATAATTTCATATACATCTTAATACAAATCTGTAAATGTGCAAATAAAAGTAAGGTAGTAAATAACAAGAATAGCCAGTATTTATATGCCACTTTAAGGTTTACAACAACACTTTTACATGTACTATTTAATTTGATCCTCACAATAACTGAGAGAGGTACGTAATGTTATTATCTTCATTTTCAGATGAAGAAATTAAGGCAGGCAGAGATTAAATGACTAGACCGGGTCACACAGCTAGGAAGTGCCTGAATCCAGATTTGAACCTATATCTTCCTAATGCCTTGCTGCTGTGCTCCATGGACTGTGCTACCTAGTTTCCTTTTAAACTAACATAGGGTATCCGTGTTTTTAATAATGAATATGTGATGCTGTAATATTTGAAGTATTAGCCCCTGCCTTCACTGATGCATTATTTTTGGAGCATTATTTTTAGAGCAAAAGTTTTTGTTCTCAGTGGACCACTGATTTGGACTTGGGCCAAGTGTTTTTATAACTATATATTCTGTTATATTGCATGATATCACAGCTATTTTAAGGTTAAGGGTACAGACATGATTTCATTAGTATAGGGAATTCACAGTGAGGCAACTCTTTTTACCATTGCCTTTCTGGAAGCATTACACAATTTATTTCCAGGATCAGTCAGAGTTTAAGTGATTTGTCACATAGCCAATATGTGTAAGAATCGGAACTTGAATCTAGGTCATCTTGACTCTAGACCAGCTTTCTATCCACTGCTCTACAAAAACTAATAACTCAGATTTTTCTAAAGTTTTGTGTAATACAAAGTGCTTTTCTCATAACAATTCTGTGAGTGAAAGAAGTGAATCTCTGAGAGTAAAATTGTAGTGTAGACTGAAGAAAGGAATAATTAGATTTGGACTAAACTTTGTCAAATATATGAATCAAAATGGAATCATTTTAATTTTCAGATAATCTAGATTATCTGTCATACCTGAAAGTTAACATCCAAATGACTAGCTTATTTTTTCCCTTTTCATGTGATTTAGTATTGTAAAGCAGAGCCTTGATGGTAGGATATTAATAGCACACAAAGGGCAGCCAGGTGATTGATTCACTGTCTAGAGATAGAAGGTCCTGGGTTCAAATCAGGGTTCAGACACTTCCTAGCTGTGTGACCCCAAGCAAGTCACAACATCCATTGCCTAGCCGTACTACTTTTCTGCCTTGAAACCAATATATAGTATTGATTCTAAGACAGAAGGTAAAGGTTTAAAAACATAAACACATATAAGACCTCATGAAATGAAATAATGTTTTACCTTTCAAAAAATAACACAAGTATAGTTTACTTATTTTTATACGTTCATATAAAATCAAGGCTAAAATAAACAAAAATAATTCATTATCCCAATTTTTTTCTTATTCCCCACTGGAAAATTAGGATGACCCTTTAGAACTCACATATGAATTTGGGAATTCTGCTAATTTTTCAAAAGCAGTATCACGTATTTCATATCCAACTTTTTCATTTGATATAGATGGCACATTTCTCTACAGCAAACTATATTTATTTATATATTCCCCAGGATGTAATATGAGAAAACTGTTTTCTCCCCATAATTCTCATTTCTCCTTATGTCTGTTTTGATTTAACAACTGCAAGATTCCTCTGAGGAGTTCCAAATGCACATTTCCAAATGTCTACTAGACATCTCCACCTGGATGTCCTGCTGCACATTTGTATATTCAGTACATGCAAAAATGGTCCATTGTCTTTTCTCCAAAACTTACTTTTATTCTGGAATTTCTTATTTTTGTTCATGATGCCACCATCTTCCCATTTTCTGAGGCTAAAAAATTGGGATTCATATTTTATTCTTCCTTTTTTGTCATCTTTCATATCCCATCTGTTACTATTCTACCCTATTAGTTCTTTCACTCTCTCTAGCATCTCTAGCATCCAACATTCTCTCCCTTTTCACTGCCCCCTCCCTAGTTCAGGTTCTTCCCACTTCATGCCTATATTATTGCAATAGTTTTACTCTATTTCCTCCTACACAATCTTAATAGATTGATCTTTCTAAAATGCAGCTATAATTTTGTCAGCCCTGTACTCCCTTAGAAATCTTCAGTGGCTCTGCATTACCCACAAAATAACCCCAAACTCCTTTTTTTTATTTCATGGTCCCTATTATTTGACTTTCAATTTACCTTTCTATATTTATTTTCCCCTGCATTCCTTAATTTGGCCCAACACTGGCAAAATTTGACTATTCTCCAGTCCTCAAATGAACCCTGCCTCCTTGATGCTCATTCATGTTTTTTTCCCCTTCAATCAGGAATTTAGCAGATAAAGCCCTTTAAGGGTTTGTAAAAAGATGCGAGCTTGTTGAGGTCACATGGTCATCCTTTTGGCAGAATAGTTGATTTCAGCATTACTGTCCTACTCCCAGCAATCTTTAACTCTTTCTCTTTCTTTCTCCCTCCTTTCTCTCTCATAGTCACAAATATGCAGACACACACATATGCCACACCTAATGCACCAAATATTACTAAAACCATGAAAAAAAGACAAAAATAAAACCTTCTGAAATAATATAACTAAGTATGATGTAAAAGTATTCCTGCCCTCACAGACCTTCTTTATTCCGGGCATATCCTTTTTATTTTAAACTTTAATAACTTCTACCCAAGACTTCTCCTAGAAATGATTCATTCTGAACCCTATACATACACAAGAGGCAGAAAACGTTGATGTGCACATGCAAGAGAAAGGAGTTGCTGCTCTGATGGGAAGAAACAGCAGTTCAGAGACAAATAAAGGTGAAGAAACTTTTCTGTCTTAAAGAAAATGTCCAGAAACCTATTTTCCCACAAAGAATAGATAGGTAGCTTAACAAATAGACTGTAGCTATGAATGATTGCTCTGAATTTTTGAAAAATCAGAGATGGAATTGGAATATGATGTTCCAAAGGAACAAATGATGAACTCTCAAATAACATATTCCACAAAATTGAGCCTAATCTCCAGCCAGAACATATGATTTTTCAATAAAAGAGATGCATCTGAGTTATTCAGGCAAAGGAAACCACAGGTGAACAGAGATTTTGACTTCCAGTTAACCAATCAACCAGTCAATCATTCAACAAACCCTTATTAAGAAACTAGTACGTACCAGGCATTCGTGCTGGGCTTGTAAAGTCAAATATAAGCTCCTTCACGAGAGCTTACAGTCTGATAGGGAAGGCAACTATTACTGATAGAGATATATACAAATCAGATAAAAGGGAACCTTGGAGATCAACCAATAAGCATTTATTAAGTGTCGGGCACTGTGTTAAGCACTGGGCATACAAAGATAAAAGGAAGCCACAAAGGTAAAAGGCAGTTCTGGTGTCAAGGAACTCACAGAGCATAAAGCGAGACAACACACAATGATGTAGAGACAAGCTGTATACATGATAAATTGTAAATTACCTATATTATGAAGGCTGTAGTGTTAAGGTGGGGGTAGAGAAAGGCTTCCCGTAGAAGGCAGAAATTTAAACGGGGATTTAAAGGAAGCCACAGAAACCAAGAGAAGAAGACAAGGAGAAAGAGAATTCCAAGCATGGGGTTCTGCTTGAACAGTCAGTGAAAATGGTTGGAGATGGAGTATCTTGTTCAAAGAACAGCAAGCAGGCCAGTGTCACTGAAATGGAGAGTAATAAGACTGGCAAAGAAGGGGCCAGGTGATGAAGGGAACTCTGTATCAAACAGGATTTTAGATTTTAGGGACAAGGAATTAGCAACTAAAGATAACCATAAAAGGCCTCAGGCAAGAAGTGATGATTGAACTAAGTCTTAAAGGAAACAATGGATTTTAAATATAGATGAGAAGGAAAATGCATTCCTGGAATGGGACACATATAAGTGAATAGACTTCAATGAGAAAGATAAAGCAGAAAATAAAAAGCTATAAAATGAAAAAGGTAAGAGCAAGATTTTTAATAGAATAACAAAATGATAAACTTTAGCGAATTGAAACATAGACGGGAGGGAGAGGAATAAAATCATTGAAATCAAATGAACAAAGTGATTTCATAGTGAAGAGAAAGGAAATAAAAAGAATATTCAGGCTCTACTAAATACAGCTATATATTTATATAACTGGTGATTTAAAGAAAAATAGATAATTAGCTTTAAGAATACTCTAAAATATGTGAATTTTTAATCAAAATGCAACAAAGATAATCAAAAGCTCCTGTAAAAAGAAGCTCTTCTTTGGGCTTTTCCTGAGGTCTCAGATAATTCTTCTGGCCTTAGCTTCCCCTCTGTAATTAGTGTGGCAGTCATACTTAAATAGCTCAAGGAACTATGATTTCAGTGTTACCTTTTCCCCTAACATAGCAGGCAACTTCTCTGCAACTTTGAAAGTTGTTATGATTGTGTCATGCCAACTTCTTAGCCAACCTATTGATGAGATTTGGCATTTTACTATTGATGACGTTTGGTCATTGAATGACAATCTATACATCTTGTAACTATTCTTGCAATAAATACTTTTCTGGGTTGGTGGGACCTGCCAGATTGCGTGACTTACTGGCATGTCCTTTGAGAGCCTTGTGTCACCTCCAATAGGATGACAAGGTATTGAATGAAGGCCATACTGGATGATGTCAGTCTTTATAGCCTCATGAGCCAACCCCTAACTGAGGAAGAGATTTAACTGGACTACATTTGGAAAACTGAGTAGTATCTTCTTTCTATAATCCCCTAATACTTACTACCTTAGAAGCCCATTTTTTTTAACATCACCATGGTAGATGTTAACTAGTCCAACACAAAGCTAAGTTCTGGAGAGAAAAAGACAAAAAAGGAGACAGATTTTTCCTGCTTGCATTATATTGAGGGGGAAATACTCTGTATCTGGAAAATTAAATACAAAATAAAACAATGGAATTTGGGGAGGGACTAAGTGCTGAAGAATTAGAATCATCTTTCTGTATCATCTTAGGAGATGAGTTTTTGAAGAAAGCTAAAGAGATGTCAATGATATCATGAAGTAAACACATAACTCAAAAAGGAGATGTGATACAAGGAGAATGAGAGACATCAGATTGACTACATTGTTACATGTGCACTCCTGGCTTATTAAAAGAACCAAAGGGATTATATGATGCAAAGTGAAGTGAGTTGAACCAGGAGAACATTGTACACAGTAACAACAATAATGTATGCTGATCAACTGTAAATATCTTAACTACTATCAACAAGGGAAGGATACAGGACAACGCCAAGGAACTAACAATAAAAAGGAACATCCTTCACCATAGGATAAACAGACAGAATCTGAATGCAGATTGCTATATACAATTCTTTATTTTCTTCTGTAAAATTTTTCTCTAGTATAAGCTATATATGTCTTCTTTCACAAAATGATGAACATGGAAAATATGTATTACATGATATATATTTATATGTGTACACACACACATATGTATTCATATATAAATATATATAGGAAACTCCTCTCATATTACCTGCCTTCTTGAGGAAGAGAGAAGGATAGAAGAGAAAGAGAAAACATGGATTGAAGTCAGAAAATAAATATTAAAGATTATATTGACATGTAATCTTTAAAAAAATATATTTAAAAAAAAGGGAGAACCAAAGGTTGGAGGAGGGAGGTGTACTCAACAGATGAATTACAAAAAACATGGAGAAGGATCTGAAAGGATGAGATGCCTTGTTATTACTCATATTATGAAAGTAAAAATGAAATCACTCTTTAATTTTTTTTGTTACTAATCTACTACTTAAAAAACATTTTGACTTCTGTCTTCATGGAAATGGTATGTTGATTTTATGAATTGTAGTTACATTTTATAGATAAAAATAATATGAAGTAACTTATGGAAAACAGCTTCATAGGAAATTTTAATGGCAGTAAAAATGGGATTTTCAATATTTATTGGCAACCAAAAGTTCCTAAATGCAAGTTATTCTTAGGAGAATAAGTTAAGGTGCTTGGGAGAATATATTAATAATCTCAGGCCACTGTGGGACCATTGAGTAAGTTAGTTATTCATAGCACAGGCTCTTAAAGGATCTAGTGTAATAAGTAATAGAGCTAACAAACATTTATATCAGGCTATATATCAGAGAGATTCCATTTATAGTGTGAAATATGCAAAAAAGATAAAGATGATGCTAGTTTGCTCAATGCTTCCTTTCCAAAGATCTGAACTATATATTTTCCCTCCAGAACATTAAAAGTAATTGAAATTACATGCCCAAGTATTCATTACATATTTGATGGGTTTCTCTAGGATTTGTTTTATATTTAAAATCTAGACATTGGAGCATTTTCTATATATGTCACGAGGCACTTCAACTGTAATTGTGACATTTCTCTGTTCATTTTTTCTTTCCCTCTTCTACCATCTTTATTCTCTCTTTGTTTTCCTTTTTTTCTTAAAAGACTGTGTCTACCTGATAGCATACATGGTTTTACAGTGTATATTTGTTAATAGTAGGAACAGGAGAACAGGCACATGTATCCCCAGGAAAAAATTCAGGATAATGCCTGTCCCTAATTGCTTGTCCTTATTTCTCTTCTTCTTTTTTATAGCTATTCTTTTTTTATTTAAAATTTCAATTGAAAAAAATTTTGGTGCATTTTAAGAATTCTGATCTTACCAAATCAAATGAGTATTTCTGAATACATAGCATAAAAGGGGAAATAGAATTCTAAGCATGGGGTTCTGCTCGAACAGTCAGTGAAAATGGTTGGAGATAGAGTTGGCTGAAGAACAACCACAGGCTAATGCAATAGTTCAGGTTGAAGGTGATAAGGATCCTGTAGCAGGGGGGTGGCAGTGTCAGGAGAGAAAGGTATGTGTATGTGTATAGGTGAGATTTACAAAGAGGGTAGAATCAATAAGTTAAAATTGACAAGTGAACACCTGCCTTTGACAGATGATGGAAAAGTTTGACCTCATTCACTGCTGTATGAAGTAGTCCAATTCATGGGCTATACTTACAAGTCAAGTCAAATCAAGTCATCAGTAAGTATATGTTAAATTCCACTATGTGCCCAGCCTTAGACTAAACTCTCGAGATACAAAGATGCAGTACCTGATCTCAAGGATCTCACATTCTAATGGGGGAGACAACATGATTATATACAGACAAGTTATATACTAGATAAATTTGAGATAATCACTAGAAGGAAGGTGCTAGCATTGGGGGGGAATCAGAAAAGGTTTATTATGTAAGTTCAAATTTTATGTGGTGCTTGAAGGAATCCAAAAAAGTCAGGAGGCAGAGAGGATGGGGGAAAACATTCCAGGCATGGAGGAGAGCCAGAGAGAATATCATGGTCAAAGAACAGCAAGGAAACCAGTGTCACTAGATCTTAGAGTACATAGGTGTAAGGATTGAGCTGTAAGAAGACACAAAAGATAGGAGGAAGCCAGTTATAAGGGGCTTTACCAGTCAAGTAAAAGACTTTATAATTAGAGCTAATAGGGAACCATGGAGTTTATTGAACAGTGGGATGATATGGTCAGACCTATGTTTTAGGAAGTTCACTTTGACAACTTGACTGGATGATGTACTGGAGTGAAAAGAGACGTGAAGGGAGACCAACCAGAAAAATGGTTATTGCAATAGTTCAGGCTTTCACCTGAGGACAGTTGGGGAGGGGGAACTGTTTTCAAATGAATAAAACTAATACACTCTCTTAAGCTCCAGTCCTTAATTAGCACTTGCCTCTTCCACATTTCCACCAGAATATTCCATAGGCATTTCAGGCTCAATATGTAAAATAAAGCTATTTTTTCCATAAACTCCTCCCTCCTTTTCTCTATTTCTGTCAGTGTTACCACCACATTACTAATCTCCCTAATTCACAACCTTAGAGTCCTCTTCTACCCTTTCCTCTTTCTTATTATTCCCTAAATCTAATTGCTTTCAAAGTCTTCTTGTTTCTAGCTCTACAGTATTTCTAATATCGATTACTTTCTCTCTGATCACATAGCTATATTCAGTTGTTTGTGACTACATTGTTTTCTCAATTTCTCTATTGCTACAACTGCATAACTAGTCTTCTTGCCTCCAATTTTCCCTTTCCCCAAAACATCATTCACACGACTGCCAAATTAATATTTCTAAAGAACTGATTTGATTCTGTCATGCCCCTAAACAAAAAGTCTTATAGTTCCCTATTGCCTCTAGTATAAAATACAAGTTCCTCTCTTTGACATTTAAATCCTTTTGTGTTATGGCTTCAACCTATCTTTCAACTGACTTCAGAGTTTTTTCCCTCTCACATAGTCTTTTCTAGCCATCTTGGTTATCAGCTAATCCCTACATGTGACATACAGTTCCTAACTCTATGCCTTTTTCTCACCTCTACTTCTTGGAATTTCTAGTGTCATCCTAGTACAATCTCTTTTCTTTGTCCCCCTATAATTGTTAATATATTCCCCTCCACCAAAATTATTATCTATGAACATAAAACCTTGAATCAGAATCTAGTTGACCTTTTTATCCCCCTAGACTCCAATATTATTTGGTGAGGCCCAAAACCAAGAACAAAGGATGGAAGCAGGGGATGTTAGCATGGCGAGCTCTACTGGCTTCCTTTTGTCCTGGCACTGGGGCCCACATTATGTATATTTTGTATGGACTTGTCTATGCACATGTTATTGTTCCCAATAGAATGTGGTTCTCCACACCTAGCACAATATCTCATAGATAGGCATTTAATAAATATTTATTGAATTAAAATCAGTTGGCTTTCTGAAAAAGACATTTAACTAAACTAGAGGAGGGATCAGAATCTGGCTGTATCCCATACCTGATTGGCCCTGATTCTGCTTGATTGCTCAGGAGTCGGTGTCCCTCATAGACAAATATTCACATTTCCTTTTTTTCACCCTTCAGCTCTTCTCTGACTATCCACGTGTCTGAAAAATAAACCAGAACAAGATTTAAAATGTGTCTTATAGGGAAAAAGAGTCTCTTTTGAAATGCTTCATTTTATAAACTCATTATATATGCATAGAGAGAGCATATTTTTTATTGTGTCTTTGTGTGCTTTAACAGAAAATTCCACCTCTGATTATTTTATAAACAATTATTCTGCTGAATTTGGGGCATTTACTCATAAACTCTGGAATGTTAGAGCTGGCACCCTGAGGGTGTACTGCTCTGTCCTTATGAAATGGTTTAGCATTAGAAGGGAACTGAATACATAGGTAGAAAGAATTGGGAACAGTGGAGAGAGGAGCTAGTTGCCAGTTAAAAGCCACGTGTGTTTACTGGACTTTCTCAACCCAGGTGATTAGCTTCATGCCTTTCTTGCATCACAATTACTTTCTCTCCCATTTACAAGAATTCTGCTCTTAAGTCTAACTACTACTACTCTCAATAGGATTATTTGTTGCATGTAGAAAGGAGAAGTTTTAAGGGGCAGCTGGGTAGCTCAGTGGATTGAGAGTCAGGCCTAGAGATGGGAGGTCCTAGGTTCAAATCTGACCTCAGACACTTCCCAGCTGTGTGACCCTGGGCAAGTCACTTGACCCCCATTGCCTACCCTTACCACTCTTCCACCAAGGAACTGATACACAGAAGTTAAGGGTTTAAAAAAATATTAAAAAAAAAAGAAAGGAGAAGTTTTAGAGAAGACATCATATTTTAAATGGTTTACTTCATGCAGATTTGTTTGTGTGCTATGCTAATTTTCTAGGAAGAACTAAGTTTATCTAGCTCAGCAAATATTTTAAAATGGCACGTTAATGATAATGTACTTGTTGCTGGTAATATGGACATATAAAGATGAAAATGATACAAACCTTGCCTTTATAATGTTTATAATCTAATAAATGGGGAAGTCATGTTAAAATCAGACATTCTACCTTGTATTATAATTAATTTGATTATCATTAGTTGTTTTATTAATTATTAATTGATTATAATTATTATTAATATTATGATTATTTTATATGTAATTATGAATAATAGCTAACATTTATATAACACTATAGGCCAGGCACTGTGCTAAGAACTTTATAGTTAACATTTTATTTGTTCCTCAAAAACAACTCTGAGAGTAAAGTGCTATTATTTCTCCCATTTTATATTTTATATAGCCCCATTTTATTCCCATTTATCCTTTAGGAAACTGAGGCAGAGAAGTTAAGTGACTTTTCAGGGCCACACAAGTAGAAGGATCTAAGGCTGGATTTGAACTGAAGTCTCTTGACTTTAGGTCCAGTATTCAATAGACTGTCACAAGGGAGGTCTAACTTGGTGGGGGGGAGGCTTTTGATATATATAGTGATCAATTCCAGTTAGAAAAGTCAGAATATGTTTTGGCAAAGAAGAATTTCAATAGACAGATATGGAATGAGTCTGTTTTAAGCATGGGAGACCATGGATTGACAGAGGTGGGAAAAATAGGATAAAATCAGAGAGAAGAAGGTAGTATCTGTGAGGAGACATCAGTCAGAAGTTAGCTAGTTCAACCCTCTCATTTTACAACTGAAGAAGCTGAAGATGTAAGAAATTTAGACATATAACTAATATTCCCCAGAGGTAGTGTTTAAACCCAGGCCTTTTAAATTCAAGGCGACACTCTTTTTTATTGAATGATTTTGCCTTCATGAAGAGGAGTAGTGTGAAATAAGATTATGAAAGCAGATTAGATCTGAATTGTGAATGGTCTTGAATGTTGGTATATTTTGTTCTGTAGGGATTACGACTTTCATAAATCAACCTCCCTTGACCTCAGTTGTCTTAGTTATAAAATTGGGAGCTGGATTACATTACCTCTAAAGTCCGTTCTGACTCCAAATCTATGATCATAGTAAACAACAGGAAGCCTATGAAAGCTTTTTTTTTTCCCCTATGAGAACTTTGTATTATGAAACATTTTTTTGGCAATTATAGAAATATTGGATTAAAGAAGAGAGGTACTTCCAGTAAAACCAGTTAAGAGGATATTTTAATAGTCAAAATGAGAAGCTATGAGTGCTTGAAGTACTCTACCCGCTGTACCACCTTGCGGCCTTAGCCAAGAAGACCTGCATTCAAATTCTGCCGTCGACCTTATTATAGGCAGCTAGATAATGTAGTTGGTGGAATGCACTGGACTTGAAGTTAGTTAGATGTGGATTTAATCTTGACATAGATATTTATTAGTGTCATTATTTTGGACAAATCTGGTAACATTTCTGAACCTCAGTTTTCTCACTCATAAAATGGGGATAATAATAGCACTTACCTAATAGGGTTGTTGTGAAGACTAAATGAAATACTATATGTAATCTCCTTAAACCTTAAAATGCTACATGAATGCTAATTATTATGACTACTACTACTATTATTATTATTACCACTAATTATTACCATTACTGCTACTGCTGCTGATATTACTATGAGGATAATAACAACACAATAACTACTACAATAACCGCACAGTAACTGTCTATGTGATATGACATCAAATTGTTTGACATCTTTCAAACTCAACGTCCTCATCTCTAAAATGAGGATAGCAATAACATCTGCTTCTCAGAGAGTTGTTCTGATGATCAGATAGTTAATATATGAAAAGCACTTGAAAACCTTGAAGTGCTGTGGAAAAGTTATTAATATTAATATTACTCTTATAGGTGGCACAGAGATTTTAAATCTCAGTCCTAAGTCATTGAAATATGGATCATGCCAGTAAGAAAAAAAACCACAAGAGGTGTATTAAAGAGCATTGGGGATACGCTAAGACAATATAAACATCACCTCTCCTGCAAAACGAATTCTCGGCTCAATTTTTCCTCATACTGATGGATGTGATTGTAGTTAATTTTGACAGTTTTCAAAATCCCCATAGCCTATTGTACTTGATGTTGCATACTGGATTATTTTTAGGAGGCTATGTAGATTTGGAACCATCACAGGGATCAGCTAAATTGGGCAAAGCATGTAGTAATAATTATTGTCTATTATTATTTAATTGTTTTCATAATTATTTCTAATATGAACCGTCACTTCTGTTTTCCCAAGTGCATCTAACCCCTTTGAACAAATGCCAGCCCAGCCCAGCCCAGCCCAGCCCACGTTGAGGGTATAGACAGCAAAACCTTGACAACCAACTGTGAAGTTTGACTCATTAAAGACAGCTTGTCAGCCCTTCCCCTGCCAGGATATAGTACCGTATCTCAGTGTGCTGTTGGTGTAGTGAATGAAATGTGAATCAATTTGAGACTAGATACCCCAGAGGCTGAAATCTTTTTTCTGTGATGGTGACTCTATCTCTGCAGAGCAGGAGCTGGGCACAGCTGAGCCGAGCTGAAAAATGACAATAGCCTTGAGTGTAGGGTGGTTCCTTTCTTTGGATTCAAATTAGGGAATTTCAGATTGTCTCCTCAGTACAATAAAAATAGGAAATAGAGTCAATTTTGAATTATGAAAAATTGCCTGCTTTTAAAGTTGAAAATGTTCAGCCGACCAGGTTTTTACATAGATTTTAAAACATTTTTTACTAAAACATATTCATTTGACATTCATCCAATTTGCTTCTATAAACAGAGTGATTTGGCCCTCGTCCATCACCTGTCAGTGGTGCCTTTTGTTCTCTCATGCCTTCTTTGGCCATGTCATCAATGCGGGATATAGTGTGAATCATACAGTAGTGTCAGGGTTCAGGTACTTCTATGTGTGGCAAGCGTCCAGTTTTTGTCTTTTTTGAAAAAGTGAGCATCCTATGAGGGACTTGGCAGAGTAGCAATGTTATCTCAGCAATAGATAACCATAGACTCAGACGCCACATTTTTTTTTTTAACAGCACAATATATGCTAGTTCATGAAAACACAGAGACTGCTGTGTGTGTGTGTGTGTGTGTGTGTGTGTGTGTGTGTGTGTGTGTGTGTG
>NC_058132.1:183669538-183753780 GCF_016433145.1 Gracilinanus agilis | reverse complement strand
AGAGAGAGAGAGAGAGAGAGAGAGAGAGAGAGAGAGAGAGAGAGAGAGAGAGAGAGAGAGAGAGAGAGAGAGAGAGAGAGAGAAGACAGATCAATCAATAATACAATATATTCCAGGAGGAAGTGAGAGAGTTCTGAAATCTCCTGAGCCTTGACTGCCTTCTTTGGACCGTCTACAAGAGAAGAAAGGCATACTTGGTTATTTTCTCTCTCATAGTCCATGAGCTGAAATGTTACTTGAATGGTGACATTTTTGTTGTTGCTATTCTGTTGTTCATTTTAATGTCAACTTTGGTTATAGTGTCATGATCCACTGTTCTTTAGTTTTTGTGTTTATAGAGATTGAAAATGAACTTAGAAACTCAAAAAATGTTGTAGAAGATGGAGAGGATGAATATTTTTAATAAAAGTTTTTAGGCAGTTTGTGTTAAATAATAGAAAGGTAGGAGTTTGGGAAAGAGGAAATATGTAGCTTTTCTACTCCACTGCTGTTTTATCAAAAAGATCTTATGTAGACAGATTTAAGTCCCTACTTGCATTAAATCATGGGCTTGATTGAAGAGGCTTACAAATTTAGTTGATTTTCCTTCATTCTTGGGGGGAAATCAATATTTAAGTTTTTTCCTACTCTCTCCTTATCTCTGTTCTGAAATGTTTGCTTCTTTTTGAAATGAAATGCTCAGCATGGTTACATCTAGGAGGTAGTGACTGATTTTGTTAGGCTTTCCATAATAGATGTTTGCTTTGCTTTCTGCCAGAGGTGACCAGAGAAGTCGTACACTTTATAAGCCTAATTATATTTTAAATGAAAAAAAAAAGAAACTTTCTATTTAAAGGAATCTGTTTAATAGTGTAGGTATTTTTATGAAGGCAATGTTCCTTTGGTGTAAACCTGATTCTCATATATCAGGTTTTCATAAAGTAAAACACACTTCACTGTCATTGCATGATAGTCATCTGTAGATATTGATTCCTGTGTCCTTGCTTAGTTGTTAGAGAACTGGTATCTAAATCAATAAAGCCTACATTCAAATGCTACCTCTGGCACATCTTGGCTGTGTGATCCTGGGCGAGTCACTTCACTTCTAAGTTTCCCAGACAATTGAGTTAAGACTATAAGTTTTAGAGAAAATGTTTTGTTTTTTTTTTCCCTGAATCAAGAAAGGAAATTCCTCACCAGGCATTCCTTATACTCATCAAATTGCACTGTAATGTTTACTGTACTAGACTTGGTGTCAAATAGACCTATATGTTGCACAAATTGGTTAACATCTCTGGGCCTCAATTTCCTCAATTTAAAAATTAGGAGCTTAAATTCAATTATCTCTAAGTTAATGTCTACAAGTCTACAAAATCAAAAGAACATTAAAAAAACTACAAGTTTGGAGATCCATGGAATAAAGAAGCAGATTGGTGGCCTCTATTTCCTACTCTGTTAGTACAAAAATTGTCCTTCCTCAGAAAGTAAACTTCCAAGTCATTCATGGCATATAATTACCAAAAAGGGGAAAGGGGTGGGGCAAGGAAGGTATACTTGCTTAAATATACATATACAGAACCTCTTACCTTTGTTTTCTGCTGCCAAGAAATCAGTAGGGATCTTGTACTCCAAGCCTCAAATTCCATGACCATCCCACTACCACCTATCCTTTAGGGCTTAATTGATGTGTAAACAATTTCATTATACAGGCCTTACTACTTTACCCCAACTGATCTCTCCCTTCTCTGAACCCCTAGTCTTCATGGCCCAGCAATGATATTATATTTCCTCTAATTGAGTTTACATACTACCGTTATTTATTTCTTCCCCCAATTTGGTTTTCTGTTAGCTCCTCATGAGAAAGAACATGTTTTAAAATATATGTTTGTATGAACAACAGTGATAAGAACTGAAGAGATAATTAAGAAATATGTTTTTACTGGCATTTGGCATTTAATAATTGTAAAAATGAATTCTTTAATTTCTTTAATAATTTAATGGGGGACCTGGAGGCCCTCTTACCATAGAGAATTATAGAGATTAACTAGCCCACAGTGACAGGAAAGTAGAAACCATAAAGACAGGAAGGAGAAACCATAGAGACAGGAAAGAGGAACCATAGAGATAGGAAGTGAGGTAGGAAAAGGGTATAAAAGAGGCCAGTGGGAGTTGGTTGACCTCTCAGTTGCTTACCATTAGGGTTGGCAGTTGCTGGGTACTTGGCTGCTAGGAGTGAGGTGGGTTGGTGGTTGGCATTTAGTTAATGTAATATAAAAGGCGGGCCTGAGCTTATTGAGAGGGCTTTTTGGCTTTTAGTTTAGGCTGTTAAATTTTTTTTTCTTTCTTGAACTTTTTAGAAGGTGGCTGGTCTTCGTTGACAGACCTAACTTGAGTTGGACTAAACACTGATTTAGTTGGTTTTGATTGGGCTAGATTGGGTTGGAACTTTCTAGGTTGGTTGTTAGTTATTGGTAGATATAGGCAGTTTTAGTTAGTAATTATAGGCAGTTATAGGTAGTTATAGGATAACTAGTATAAAATTAGGAAATTGTCTTTCTCTACCTCTTTCCTATATTTCTCTCCTTTACTATATTCATTTAACTATATTCTTTTACTATCTCTATTTTAATTAAACTAAATTGTTAATTGTTAAAACTCTACTGTATTCTTATTAAAACTTAAATTGTTAAAATTTGCTCACTTATTTTGTCAAAACTCATAACTTAACCCTTGCATAATTCTTTGCTAGATTTAGGCATATAATCTGAAGTCTCAACACTTATACATAATTTGACTTGTTTTCTTGTAGGAGCAGACAGTGGGGACTCTCTTGGGTGCAGAAAGGGAGGATTTCCTGTAGGAAGCTCTAAGAGTCTTGATCTAAGGCGTTTTATTTCTGAATGCAATATTTAAACAACTTAATTTGCACTGTATATGTGTGTTTCTGTCCTTTATTAACTTATTTATTTAGTTTACTTTATACCTATGACACCCCAAATGTGAGGACCTTTCATATGAAAATTCCTTCCTCTAAAGAAGTCAAGCAAATTCACTGTAACTTATTGTCTTAAAGAATTCTTTAGGGGCACTTACCAGGTTTAGTGACTTGTCTATGGTCACAAGGAAAATATTAGAGGCAGGAATTTAATCTAGGATTTTCCAATTTGGAGAGAAACTCCTTAGCTAATAGTCCAGGCTACTTCTCACCTTTTATGTTCAGCTCTTTGTTTTTCATTTTAATTTTTCAGGTAATATAGCCTGCACCAGAAGATCAGATCAGCATTTATTTTTAAAACCATATTGTAAGCAAGGAATATATTGGGTCGCAGAATAATAAGTACATACTTATAATTACCAAATCATAAGAATCTTTTGCAAGGATAAAGAAGGTCACAGATCATTCTTTTTTTAGCTTGATGAATTTTTTTGGATCATCCTCAAGAGTGTCAATTACAACCTTGAAGTTCAGATAATTCTTTTTCTATAGGGTCTCAAAGTGATCATTCACTTGCTTTTCTGAATCATGTCAGAGCTCATTGCCACTGTTAAACAAAATTATGAGGTAGGAAAAATTCAACTATCTCTCTACTCTCTGTTTTTTCCCCAGGCCTTTCTCCTTCCTATCTCAATTTAGGACAGAATTGTGTGAATGCATTTACTCTGAGATATAAATAGGATCATATATTTAGAGTTATTATATTTATTATACTGTTTTCATAGACGAAAAAACTAATGAGCTAACAAATGTAAAGCACTTTGCCAACCTTAAATTATTATATTAGTGCTATAATTATTATTAATAATAATACCATTGCTATTAAAGAGGTGGAAAGGACCTTAGAGTTGAAGTTCAATTCATTCATTTTCCAAATAATAAAACTGAGAAACAGAGGAGTTGTGATTTGCCCAGGGTCACCCAGCTAATAGGTGCCTTGGGTTATATTTAAACCCAGGTTTCGTGTCCCTCCACGACCAGTGTTCTTTCTCCTACAAAAACACTATCTATCTAAGTGGCTGATGAAGCTTAATATTCTGCCACCAGATATGTAATTGCATTTCAGCTGGGCTTAACTTTTCTTTATCATATTAAAAGAAAAGGAGCCTAATGTGAGAAGCCAGGCATGTCATATACTGTAGCTAGTCTCACCTATGTCAGAACATATCTGGAGTATTTTGCCCAGTTATGAATATGGTTTTATAGGAAGGATATTGATAAAGCAGAATACATACAGAAGAAGGCAATTAAGGGACTGGATTCTATACTACATGGGGGTCAAGTGAAGGAAGTAGATGTTTTCAGCCTGAAGAAAAGAAGAGAGTAGAGACATGTTAATTCTTTCCTAGAGTTTGAATTGTTGGCTTGGAAAAGAGGGATTAGACATGTCTTGTTTGTGCCCAGAGGGCAAAACTGGGAGCAGTGATTATAAATTGCAGTCATTTTCTGATTGTAAGCCTTCATCCTTGTTGTAATGGTTAAATTGATGCTGTTATTAATAAGCTAAAACTGTTATTGATAAGCTAAAGTTGTTATATTAATTCTGTTTTTGTAGATGGTTAATAGAAGTTAAACTGTTGTTCAGGCAGTTGATAAATGTCCTGAAGCAGTTTGACACAACCCTTGTTTATTTATAGTAGAGGTGAGATAGGAACAGGAATTAGGAATAGGATAGGAAATCTCTTAGCCTTATACTAAAATCTCTAAATAAAACTCAAAATCTAACTGTTTTCTTTGCAGTTTCTTCTTGTCTGCATGAGCAGACCTATTTAAACTACTCTAAACTATCTTAAATAATATTTATCTAACTATATTTATACTAAATGATGAACTTTAAATTAATATATAAAATCAAACTAATCTCTTGACAGAGAGATACTAATGCAGACCCTGCTCCCAAGTCAGAGAGAGTAGACAGAGCCCCTCTGACAGCTCCTTTTCTTCCCTTCAAGAGAAAAGATCTCCAGAATTAGACTTTAACTCTACTTCTTAGGTGTATCTCAAATTCTCAAAAGTCACTAACCAATCTTCTTTATCTGAGAGAATGACCCAGCAGCTCCACTCCCAAGGAAGTCAGAACAATATGGAGCCCAGAACTAAATGCTTTTCCTCTTTTATGGAGGCCTCTTAAAGAGATGGAGGGTGAGAGCTATCTACTCTGTCTCTTAAAGCAATAGAGTGATATTATTTAACTTCCTCTCATCTAGAAATTTTGCTCCTAAGGAGACAGAGTGAACATTAAATAAATTCCTTATAACACTGTCAAAACATTTCAGTGCATGCCTTCCTCCAAAGGCAAAAATATAATTGGTTCTGAGGTCTTAAGCTTACCTTCATGGGTGATATTTCTGTCTTTATTATATATGTGTGTGGATAGCAACAAAACCTCCCTAGATGTGGAGGCTGTCCTGCAAAAGCATAAACTTTCCTATTAATTAGACATATCCAAATGAATAAAGGACTGCTTCAGGAGGGTAGTGAGCTTCCAGTCAGTCAAGAGTTCTTCAAGTGCTGACCTTTTAATCATTTATTTGTCACAAATTCTCTAGATGAGATTCCTGTGCAGATAGGCTTGGAAGAAATAAATTGTTACATCCCTTCCAACTCTAAGATTCAATATTTCTGTATTCATGAGTCAAGAATTATAGGCATCACCAAGCCAAGAGAAAGAATTTTAATAGGATGGATCTTGAAATGCTACCATGTGAAAGATTATATCATTCTAAGATGCTTTTATAAGGGGCAGACTTTCTTATGATAGGATAAGGACTGGACCTCTGCTTTCATGAGTACAATAAGCTCTTTAGTGAGAAAGCTACCTTCTATCAATGCAGGCTAGTTCCTTTTTGTGCAATTTACTTGATTAGAGAGTTGCCTGGGGACACAGAGAAGGCAAATTATTTACCCAAGCTAATACAGTCAGTATATGTCAAAGGCATAACTTGAACCCAAGTCTTCCTTGCTATAAGGCCAGATCTTTATCCAGGAGATCACATTGCCTCTTCTTTATTTGTATGACAACAGTGTCTGTATTCTAGAGAAGAACTAAACTAGCTGTATCATAATTTCTCTCTCCCTTTTTTTTTTTAAATTTTTTTTAAACCCTTGTACTTCGGTGTATTGTCTCATAGGTGGAAAATTGGTAAGGGTGGGCAATGGGGGTCAAGTGACCTGCCCAGGGTCACACAGCTGGGAAGTGGCTGAGGCCGGGTTTGAACCTAGGACCTCCCGTCTCTAGGCCTGACTCTCACTCCACTGAGCTACCCAGCTGCCCCTCTCTCCCTTTTTTTAAAAGTTAGGTTGACCAATTTTAAATGATGCCCCTCTTCCCCTTATATCCCATACATTAGGTGCTCAGAAAGAGTTATTTAATTAATAGTAATGATATGGTCAGATTACAATATTTCACCAGTGAGCAAATACTATTGATTTTTTTTAACTTGAGATCACTAAAGAGTAAATGAGTAGATTTTATAAAGTCTAATTATCAGAAATATTGAATAGTACTGTATGATACAAATACTATATGATAATAGTGAAGTTTGATTTTGACAATGGCCAAAAGAAGGTGATGGTAGATCTGATCATATATTGTTGTTATGAGTTCCTAGTAGGCCAACTCTGCTAACTCTAGTTCTTAATTCTTTCTTGAAAAAAAATCCAGAAGGACTTCAAAATCCTTGCCAGTATTTACTTTGTACACAATGTGCACCCTATTTCTCAATGATGCTGTGACCTCTCTGTTTATATCTTTCTAAACATTTGTCTCAGTTTTTCCTTTTATAAAGTAACACAGTATTCCTTCTTCTACTAGGTATTAAGAAGATTAATGTTTGAAAAAATAAGTATTATTGCACTGGTTGGCTGATATGTTTGCCTGAGGTTAATGTTCCTGATGAACTATGACAGACTTCTTTTCCGAATGACTTCATTCTGTGCAATACCAAGGCTTGTTTTATGAATTATTTGCAAATAGAACATCAAACTGGGTAGGGAAGAATAATGAGAATTGTTAAGGGGCGTGTTGAGGATTTCTGCTTGCAGAGATCTGTGCAAAATCTCTGTTAGTATCTTGTGCCTGCTTCCTCCTAGTGTTTATTATTTATTCCTTGTAGAGATGCTATTGATTCAACTAGAGAATGCACATGTGGGAGTGACTAAAAGACATGAATATTGCCACCACCCCACTTAATGACTCACCCTATGCCCCTAGGGAAATTGTTTCATATCTTATTTTCATTTAAAAAGAAGATGATCTGAATGCATCAACAATGCATGTCAAATGTAAACTGATTCAACAAATGGCAAAGCTTGGATAAAAATTTTGTTGTGACCTATCATATCTCATTTCTAAAATAAAATAGAAACTTAATGTTTGTAACCAGGGAAGCGATACTCTGGCTGATCTCATCCAAGACAGAAATCATCTTTGGACTGGTGTCCCACTCATAGAACCACATTTTAGAAAGAATGTTAGCAAAATGGAATACATCTCAGTGAGACATAATGGGCTGCCTTAGTTGCTGCTTCTGCACAGTAATTGAGGCAAGTAAGCAAGCTATAACAGGGAAGTTATTCCTTTTATTTTCAAAGTAAAGAAGAATGAAGAATAGTGGGCTATTGGGTGGCAGCTATAGTTTCTCACCTGTCTAAAGGAAGCAACACTAGGCAGATGCAGTATATGATAATGACTAGAATACTAGGCTTGAGGTCAGGAAGAACTGGGTACAAATTTCGCCTCGACTCATACAAGCTATCTGATGCTAAACAAATCACATAAACGTCTATCCTTCAAAGGACACTCCAGGATTTATCTAAAAAGTCCTAGCTGCAGGAGTGATAGGAATGAGTTCCTCTACTGAATTGTTTCCAATGTGGAAGAAAGTATTTATGAGATGAGATAGGCAATGGACTAGACTGTGGGATTACCCCAAGTATTTGTAAAGGATTGGTTAGTTTTGTAACCCTGAAGCCTGTCTAAAAGTCCTTGCTAAAGTTAGTTGTGATTGGTTTCTGGACCCTTGCCCAGGATATTCTAATTTACAACTACTCCCAGATTTGGGAAGGCACTGGGTTAGACCCTGAGTGAGAAATGTGAAGGCAAAAAAATATAATATTCCCTGCTTTGAAAGAGTTTATAATTTACTGATACACACTAATATACACTAATCAGGAAACCAGAGGGACAGGGTTAAATTATTCCTCACACCTGTACTGACTGAAAAAATCACTTAACCTTTCAATACCCCCAGGCAATTTTTTAAGAAGATGGGTTTCAGAAAAGGCATTAAGTTGTATTAGTTTCCTCACCCACAAAAGATACATTATGTACACTAAAAAGTGTCGTACAAGAAAACTTGAGGAAAAGAAAATGTGTGTGTGTGTATTTGACCAGAATCTGAGAGATGGAGATGAGTAGAGAAATCTATTTCAGATATGAGAAAGAAGGAGCATAGATAGGATTTCAGAATTAATAAGGTAAGTAATTTGATAAAAGGCTGGAAAAGCAGATGAGAGGTGGAGGGCTTTAAATGATAGGCTAACGAGTTTCCCTTTTTGACCAAAAGGCAATAGGGAGCCTCTGAAGATTTTTGATATGGGGTGTGGTATGCTCAGATTCGTGCCTTAAGAAATTGAATTTGATGGTTTTGTGTGAAATATGAATTGGTGAGGGGAGAGATTGGCGGTAGGGAGGCCAACTTGGAGATTATTCAGATATATTTATTTAATAACTACCAATGATGGCAAATATCTGGAAATCCCCATTAAGCATCCCAGAATGGATTCTATTATCATTACATTTTCCTGATCACTAAAGTTATCTTTTTTATTGCTGTTGATCAGTCATTTCATTTGTGTCTGACTCTCTGTGACCCCTTTTTAGAGTTTTCTTGGCAAAGATGCTGGAGTGGTTTGCCACTTCCTTCTCTAGTTCATTTTACAAATGAGGAACTGAGACAAATAGGGTTAAGTGACTTGCCCGGGTCATATGGCTCTTAAGTGTCTGAGACATGAAAATGACTGTTCCTGATTCCAAGCCCAATTCTCTATCCACTGGGTTACCAAGCTGCCCTAAAGTTATCTTTTGCTGATTTCTGTATTGGTGAACCTATGGCACACATGCCAGAGCATGCTGGAGGGGGCTGCTCCCTTCACCCTCTCCACATGTGCCTGAGGACATTTCTCACATGACTCGCCCCTCTGCCTAGCAGTCCAGTGGGAGAGCTTCCTCCCTCTCCTGTCTGAGGTAAGGCAGGGGCAGAGGGCTCACATGTGGCCTGAGGGTATCGTTTGGGCACGTGGGCTTTAAAAGGTTTGCCATCCCTGGCTATATCATTAGGCTTGGAAGAGGGTAGGTGGAACTTTTAACTATTCAATCACTTTTGAAATTATATCTCAGTAGTTATACCACCATAATATTAAAACTAAATGCCCCATTCCTATTTGTATTTCAAATATTTGGGGACAAAATAAAATACAGAAAACAACTGCAAACATTTTATTTTGTAATTGCTCATATTGTTGGGTTCATTTGAATGTTATTGGTTAATGAACTCAAAATTTGCACCCTTGGCTCTTCATTCTCACATAATCCTCAGAATTGTTACATTTTAATCATATTCTTATCAGCGAAAGTTTGAAAGCACCAACTCTAAACTCATCTACCCTGCCACATAGTGTTTTGTATTATAATCATACTTCTGTAGCTACTCTGAGTAACTTGTTTCTCTAAGTAGGCCATCTCTTGGGGACAGGATGCTGTGACATATCTCTGTCCTACCTAGCTAGTACAAGGTAAAAGTTCTAGTTGTTTAAAAAGCTGAGTGCTTCAGATGGCTTAAGTAGAATTAAACAATGAACCCCATTAATTTTCAGTTAAGAAGTACTTGAATCATAAGGCCATAAACCAATTTACTTGCCAGAACCGAAAGCCTAGACAAAGCAGAAGGAGGTCCCACAGTAAGCAGTGGAGTCTCAGGGAATGGTGTGTTTTTAGCTGGGAGCTTGGCAGTATGAGGAACTTGTGTAATATTGATGAATGTGTTGGATGATTCAATCAGAAAAAAATAAAATGAAAAAAAAATTCTTCCTTTAGTAGCAGACAAAACGATGACAGCTATCTTTTCATCTATGAAGATATAAGTTCTATGCTATTATGAGAAAGATTTCTAATAACTCAGGCACTTTGGGCACATTTGTATGCACAGGATTAAAAAAAGGCCTGCAGTTAGCATTATCTTTTCATTCTGAGCAATGTGACATATACCCTAGAGCGTGTACAATATCTATAAATTTTTAGAGGTTCATTGCTGTGCTCAGAAACGTAAGTTTATGGTCTGTATAAATAGCATTAAATTTTATTTTCAACTTTATGTGCTTAGATGTATACATATATATTCATATACTTCCAGTTCATTCATTGATGCTTTAAGCTATTGATATCTTTGCATAATTAATTGTGCAACTACCTTATCACGACGCAAATATTAAAAACTATTCCATTTTGTTTCAGCAAACATTTATTGAGGGCCTGGTGTGGAGATGACATCAGTCTAAGATAGTTTATAAATATGAATAATACATAGATCTGGCCCTCAAAGAGCTTATCTCTGAGGTGAGGATGTGCAATATAAAAATGATAGAAAGTATATAATAGGCACAGATCACAGTAGACACTGGACTAGATCTTTGTTTAGTTGAATGTATCAATTAAATGGGACAGATAAGGGGAAAATGTAGCAAAAGATGAGTAAAAAATTGAAACATTTGTCAACATAATTCAGGTGAAAGCACTTGGTACCTAATTGGAAAAAATACACACACACACACATATGCAGACATACACACATACACAGACATATGTTTATTTTTGTTTGGTGTTTACTCATTTGTATGTCTAACTCTTTGTGAACTCTTTTGGGATTTTCTTGAAAAAGATAGAGAAGTGATTTTCCCCTTCCCTTCTCCAACTCATTTTACAGATGAAGAAACTGAGGCAAACAGGGTTAAGTGACTGGTCTAGGGACACAGAGCTAGTATGTGTCTGAAGCCAGATTTTAACTCAATTCTTCCTGACTGCAGGCCTGGCATGCTACCTAGCTGTCCATTAGCTTCCTCCACTTGTGTTTATACACTTATATAGAAATATATAATACACATAATCTTGCATATGTTATCTATATCCATAGAACCTTTGGAATCATCTAATACAATTTAAAGATGAGGATAGTAATGTCTAAATATCTTAAAGTGAATCATAGAAGACAAAAAAAGAGACAAATCACAATGTCTCAATGAATTTTTCAAAAATCTAATTTGTCTGAATTGACGCAGCCTTACCATTGAATATGGGAATTTAATAAATATTTCAGTAATAATATTTCAGTTTGACTGAGAAAGGTAACTTGCTTTTTTTCCCCACTTTTCAAAAACATAGAGTGGAGATGCTTCAAACTATAGATAAATCATTTTGCTGTCAAGGAAAGAATATTAAATGTATCATTGGTGAACTTTTAAACATTAGATAAACATTATAAATCAGAAAATATTCATTAAGCGCAAAAAATGTTGGAATAACTTCATTTCTTTCTTGGCAAAGTAAGTGGACTGGTAAGATACAGGAATGTCATATAGCATACAAAGTTCCTTATGATAAATATAGGCAAAAGAGATGTGGGCTAGCATACCATTATTTATTTAAAATATTCAGATTTAGGGGGGCAGCTGGGTTGCTCAGTGGATTGAGAGCCAGGCCTAGAGACAGGAGGTCCTAGGTTCAAATCTGGCCTCAGACATTTCCCAGCTGTGTGACCCTGGGCAAGTCACTTGACTCCCATTGCCCACCCTTACCACTCTTCCACCAAGGAGCCAATACACAGAAATTAAGGGTTTAAAAAAATATTCAGATTTAGAATCGGTTTATGATCTGCCCTAGGAATGTTGCTTGATGGATCAATAATAACTTGGAAGTGCTATCTCTAGTGGAGTGCTCCTGATATATCTCCTTAACCTTATTCTGCTCATTATTTTTGTTATATTTGGATTATTCTCTTTGGCTCCAGATATCATAATTAGGAGCAATCAATGGAAGTTCTAAAGAGTCTTTGATTAGATGGAAAAAAAAAATCCTGGCAAATCAAGGTATTCAAAAGGGAAGTGGGCTCAGGAGAAAATGACTGGATTCCCTACTAAAATCTTCAAGCATAAATTGGATGCTGGTTTGTTAGGTATGTTGTAGAGGGAATTCTTACGTAGATAACATCATACTTGATAGCCTCTTGAGGGCCTTTCAATAATATTAAATCTATAATTTTGTCATCTTCTGATTCTCTATCTTACCTAAATTGACCATATATGTTAACATTCTATGCAACTATTATTTTACTTATTGTAAAATGTTCTAAAAATCATTGTTTTCATTAGACAGAAATAGCAGGTATAAGCAAATGCTACATTTTGTGTCTTTGTTTAAAACTATATAAACTGGCAAGATGGTATTGTCACACCATGGATTTATGTTCTGTTTTTCCAAGTAGCATCTGGGATCATTGGAGTAGAAAAATCAGACTACTTCTGTTTTGGTCAATCTAATATCATACATATTTTTATTTTAATAATTTGATTAAACAGCTTCAAATGCCAACATGATCAATAGCTGAATCTTTGTATTTACAAAGTGTGAGCATTAATATACATGCTGACATTTGGAATTCTGACTCATTAAAAAAGAAATTATTGATATCAAACTCAGATAAATTAATCTGATTTCTCTTTTGAGTTTCTCAGAACCATGGGATTTTAGAACTAGAAAGAGATCTCAGAAGTCCTTTTGCTAGCCTTTACATTATAGTTAGAAACCAAAAATTGAAGGTATTTAGGGGCCAGTCTCCAGAAATTTTAGGACTTATGGAATGTCTTTGGATTCAAAACCAGTAGATTGGGAAGGAAAATGGGAAATGTCTCAAGTTGACATCTGATGAGCTGTGATTGGTTGTCTTATTTTGCAAAAGATTGATGAACAAAAGCCATTTTTTTTATGAAAGAGAAGAAACCTGAAAAAGTAACAGAAAGTTTTAAAAAAAGGAGGGATAGTTTGGTAATGATGGCACCATAAGGCTCTTTATAGCTTTAACCAATCTGCCTACAGATTCCCTATGTCACTGGCTAAGATTTCTTGAACTTGGGAGTCAACAGAGTGAAGGATCTGAAGGTCCCAGTTCAGAAAGGAGTTGGGAAAATTTAGTTATCCAACCCTAGGGAGGAATTATTTGCAGAGATACAAGCTACTAAACAAAGTGAATGGACAAAAGAAAAAACATTTGAATATAAACCATGACCCAACTTATACCAGAAAATCAAGGACTGGAGAAGCAGACAAAAATATGAGGCATGATGATGCTCCATATTGATTTAGTGATAATAATAGCTTTGATTATGTAATATTCTAAGATTTGTAAAGTTCTGAATGTATGTTACCTCATTTGATCCTCACAATAAGCTGTGTGGTAGATACTGTTATTATACCCATTTTACAGATGGAAGAGGTCAAATGACTTGTCCAGGGGTCATGTAGATACTAAGAATCTGAAGCTGAATTTGAATTCAGGTCCATCTTCCCTCCAAGTCTAGCATTTTTCACCTAGCTGACATTTGGATAGTTGGAAAGTTTATTCCAAGGAGGCCATTAATATTTAATGAGAGTATTTTTACCACTATCCTCCCACCACAAATATTAACATAACAACCTGAATGAATGAAACAAACACTTTTGAATCATCCATGTGTGCAGAGCTCTATATTTGGACAATAGGGAATCAATATCATGTTTAGATACAGTGCTTTGCAAGCTCAAAGAGCTTCTAAAAGAGTAATAGGGAGATAATGCTAATACTTAATATTTGTAATTCACAGTATCTGTATTATGTGATGAATCCTAGTTTAGAGAGTTGTAAAGTAAAAATGCAGTGTGTAAGAGGTCATTTCCAATGAGGAAATTCAAGAATGAAATTATAATAAGTCATCTGACAGAAGATACCTTTGTGATCTGGAAGCCTGGATTTGTTTTGTCTTGGTGTAGCAGGTCAGAGTAAGGTGATAAGAAATGATTTGCAAATCACTATAGAACAGAGTTCTGCATTTTTTCCCAATAATCGATTTTTTTCATAGTCTATCTCCTGAATATTTTTTCTGTGTTAATAAAACCAATTTATTTTGGTAATGTTTACCTACTCCTACCCTGGCAGGTGCAAATGTAAGTATAGGCTTACTCTTTTTACTTAGAGGGCTAATTCAGGAGACACCAATAAAATAAACCCATATGTCATTGTTCCATCATCCTTGTACTTTCAAATATGTCCCATATTCATGAACAAAGGCATTTTTTCTGATTATCCCTCCATGACCTTTTTGTTCTTTCATTAAATGATCAGTGGAGAGCTATCGGTTTACTGTAGGATGGTTTTTATTTGTTATATAATTATAGCCCATCATGAGAAAACTGCATTAGTATTTCAGTGTTTTTAAGGCCTTTTTGTCCTCTTTCAGTGCTACTTTCCTGATTCACTTCTGGGACCAAGGGTATTATTAGGAATATGAGATGTTATTACTAAAGAAATTTCATGAGAATGTTGATCCACTATGTAAATATTATGTAGGACTTGCAATTTTTGAATCATGTTTTTGAAAATTAAACATTAAAAGGAACTCATAGAATGTGATGGCCTAGAGATGTCATCTCTCTCCTAGTAACAATGAATAATATAGAGTATTTGGAGTCTCCAAAATAAGCAAGTTGTTGAATCATTACAAATTCTCTTCCCTCATACTACATAAAAACCTTGATATGAAGACTATAAAAAGGAATATAACTTCATTATAAGAGATATTAACAATTACTAATAAAGCCACTAAGGGTATCTGAAGCCATCTATTCCAACTCCTTACTTGAAGGATGAGCAAAATGGGATTAAGGGAAGTAAAGTAAAACCTATGATTTATCCCTTGTTTATATGAGTATATGATTTGGGGTTGTTGTTTTTAAAAGATTACTCTATTACAAATATGAATAATTTGGAAATTGGTTATGAGTGATGACATGTATAACCCATTAGAATTGCTTGTCAACTCTGGGAGGGGAGAGGGAAAAGAGGAGGGAGAGACCATGAATCATGTAACCATGAAAAAATATCATAAAAATATAATGTGTGGGAAAAAAAAACAACAAAAAACCAAGTTTTTACCACCTGTGTGATATTTGGTGAGCTGCTTCACTCCTCATCTCGTTGGGAAGGCTCCTAACTTATCCTCATTGCAGATGATACTTGCTGATGGTTTTAAATATATATATTGTTTATTATTTTGAGGAATGGCCCTTCTATTCCTATACTTTCTAGTGTTTTCAATAGGAATGGGTGCTGTATTTTGTCAAAGGCTTTTTCTGCATTCATTGAGATAATCAGGAGATTTCTGTTCATTTAGTTACTGATATGGTCAATTATGTGGATGATTTTCCTAATGTTAAACCAGTCTTGCATTCTTTATATAAATCCTACTTGGTCATAGTGCATAATCCTTGTGATAACTTGCTATCATCTCTTTGCTAATATTGTAGTTAAGATTTTTGCATCTATGTTCATTAAGGAGATTGGACTGTAGTTTTCCTTCTTGTTTTTGGTCTTCTTTGCTTGGAAATCAGTAGCATATTTGTGTCATAAAAATAATTTGGTAAGACTCTTTCTTTGCCCATTTTGCCAAACAGTTTGTATAGTATTGGGATTAGTTGTTCTTTAAATGTTTGATAGAATTCATTTGTGAATCCATCTGGCCTTGGGGGATTATTTTCTACGGGAGTTCTGTGATGGCTTGTTCAATTTCTTTTTCTGATAGGGGATTATTAAACTATAGGTGGTAAAAAGTTTGAAAAGATGGTAGCAGCAGTGCAAAAATAACAATGATTTTATGAAGGAAAAGAAAACAACTGGAAGAATGTTGATGCATGCATTTATTCAATGAATTTTGAGTGTGCTTTATGTGAAATAAGCTGTTGATAATGGTTTTGGAAGATGCAAAAGAAAAAATAAGGTGTCCAATCTCAAGCAGATTTTTTGTTTGTTTATTTTCTGCAAGTCTAAGATTTGATTTACTAATTCATTTTGTGAAAAATCTGCCAAGTCACCGTTTAAGACACCATAGACCATATATAAATTTTAGCTGAGACTTGAAAAAATCCAGGGAATCCAAGATACAGAGGAGAGAAGGAACATTCTAGGCATGAGGAACAGTGGAAATACATGGAGTAGGGATTTTACTATTTTACAAGGTGAAACAAATAGAGCAGGGTCTTTGGATCACAGACTATGTAGAAGGGAGGAATGTAAGAAGCCTGGAAAAGTAGAAAGGGGCCAGATTATAAAGGGGTTTGAATAAAAAAATTTTTTTTAATTTAGTGCCAAGGAGGATTTGTAGAGATCCTCTAATACAATTCCCTTTATAACTAAAGAAACTGAGATTAAGCAACTTGCCCAAGACAAAGCAAGTTTCAGAAGTAGGAACTGAACACATATCTTCTCATGTACAATTAATATTTATGCTCTTTTGGCTGTACCATGCTGAAATTTTATTGTACTTTAATCCTTTCCATTTCTAATTCCCATGTCCTTCAACAAAGAAGCAGAGGAAGGAAGGAATGAGGGAGAGATGAAAGAAGAGGTGGACCAGGTAGAAGAAAAGGCAAAAAGTATCAGTCAATTAACTAGGATTTAATAAGTACTCACTCTATGCTAGGCACTATACCCAGCACTGAGGGTAAAAGGGAAGACAAAAAGAGTTCCTGCTGTCAGGGAGTTACAGTTGAATAGGGGAAACAGTGTGCAAATAACTATGTACAAAAAAGATAAATACAGGTTAAAATGGATGTAGACTTAGACAGAAGATGCTAAAATTAAAGACTGTGAATAGCTTCATATAGAATGTAAGAATTTAGCAGAGACTTGAGGGAAACCAGTAGGCAGAGAAGGCAGAACATTCCAGGCATGAGGGATAGCCCGGGAGTAAGGTGAAGCAAAGAATCGAAGGAGCAAGGTTATGAAAGGCTTTGAAAAACAGCCGATTTCATATTTGATGCTAGAGGGGATAGAGAGCCACTGGAAATTATTGTCAAACTTGCACTTTAGTAAAATCAGTTTGACACCTGAGTGGAAGATGGAGGGAGGAAGGAGATGGAAGGGGCTATATCAGGGAGATCAGTGACCTAGCTGTTGCAGTAGTTCAGGTGTGAAGTGATAAAGGCTATAGTCCTTTGTTTTAAAAGGTCAGTGTACATGTGTAATACATTTTAGAAATATTTCCAACAGAATCACATATGATAGTTATTATTTTTAAGTCCCTGGCACTTGAAATAGAAGGCCCTCTATTATTTGGAAGACCTTTTGACTATTCAAGTCATTCTTGAAGGACTCTGGATAGCTGAGGTGTTCATCTATTATTCTAGTTTGGTTAGTTTTAATTCTGGAGGTCAGTGTTAAAAATAACAAAGTACATTCAGTTGTGTTCACCACAAAATGGCCACTGTCTGGCCAATGTTCTTAATTTTTTCCAGAATCCATGTTAACACATAGAAGTTCATATGGATCTAGTTGGAGTTTAAAATAAAGTTGAGGGGACAGCTGGGTCACTCAGTGCATTGATAACCAGGTGTAGAGAATGGGAGGTCCTGGATTCAAATCTGGCCGGTGACACTTCCTAGCTGTGTGACTCTGGGCAAGTCACTTAACCCCCATTGCTTAACCCTTATCACTCTTCTGCCTTGGAACTAATACACAGTATTGATTCTAAGATGGAAGGCAAGCTTTTTTTTTTTTTTTTAAATAAATAAATAAAGTTGAAGCAATCTTATGAAAAGTCAGTACAAATACTGCTCATATACTTTACTTTTTGTTGTTAGTTTCTTTCTCTTTATTACTTTTTTAATGCTCATTTTTAAACTTTATTTATTTATTTATTTATATAATATTTTCCATGATTACATGATTCATGTTTTCTCTCTCTCCCCAAATCTCCCCTTCCCTCCCTGTAGCTAATGCACAATTCCACTGGGTTTTAAGACATATTTCCATATTATTGATATTTGCACTGGGGTGATCATTTAGAGTCTACATCCCCAATCATGTCCCTATCGACCCATGTGATCAAGCAGTTGTTTTTCTTCTGTGTTTCTAGTCCCACAGTTCTTCCTCTGAATGTGAGTAGTGTTCTTTCTCATAAGTCTCTCAGAATTGTTCTGGATCATTGCATTGCTGCTAGTAGAGAAGTCCATTACATTCAATTGTGTTTTTTTTTTTTTTGATGAATATGTTGTTTGCTCATAAACTTTAGATCACTAAAATGATCTTGTATCTGACCATGACTTTGTTACTGTAGGTAAGTCACTTAACCTCTTAGTGCTTCTAACAGAATCAAATGGATAAATGAAGTTCTTCATCAATGAAATCACAAGTCTGATTGAAAAAAACAGGAAAATAGCATGCTATTATTTACATAATAAATTACACTGTAAAACATAGCAATGCAAACAATAACGAATGGCACCAGTTACTAAGAATTATCCACCAAGATCTGTGCTGATCAAATTTATTCACTGAGAAGCTGTTATTGTTTTTTTCCTCTTCTCACCCACTAAATATTATCGTTTATTATTCTTGGAGCAGAAGATATTGGAAGATTACAAATTAGTTTAGAGTGTTGACATTTCTATCCTAGAAATTCGAGGCAGTAGAAGTCTGTGTTCAGTGGAGAGGTTCTTGTATTAACCTTTAAGTAAAACGAGAATTTAAACTATGATAACTCTTATTCTGACAGTCTGACAATCTGTTGCATGTAGACTACATGGATTGCCTTGAGTTTTGTCCTTTTCTCCAGTGAGATCATACGGATTTTTAATACCGCTTCACTTTTTGGATTTGTTGTAATGATTAGCTGTATACATACAACTTTGCTTTTGCTTTTTTAAAGTCACTAGCATTGTAGCGAAACCTGATTAATTTGTAGAGGAAACTTCCTCCAGTGGTGGACAATACAGTGATAATAATATTTTAGATGGAGATATTAGATTATACTAGTAACCAGGTACCAAGCTAGTCTTATCACACTAGGCATTTAATATACATTATGGTTATGCTTACAGATTATGAGTTGCTCTCTGATAGGTTTGACTTCATGTAAAATTGATTATGTGGTTTTCATGTATCACAAATGCCATTTCTTCCATGAGACCTTTCCTATAGTCTCTCTTTGCACATCTCCCTTGCCAGTCATATATGACCCTCATTGAACTCATGTGCATCCCCATAGCCTTGCGTTTAGAACCTACTACCTTGGCAGTGGTATTGCATATTTTTATCATACTCCAACTCCATTAAAGATATCATGCCATGCATATGGGATGCAAAGACATAAAACATTCCTGCCGTCATGTTTGTTTTAGGGAGTGTATTGGCCAAGCATATTAATAGGTTAAAAGTAACATATGTTAAATATCATAACTATGAACAAATTGCCGTACATCATACCCCCAAACCTTCTCCACTAAACTAATAAATAACTATTGATCACCTATGCTGTGCACAGCACAGAATTTAGTGCTATCTGTCTGTGTTCTCAGAAGCATATAATTAGAGACAATGATGTGTTATAGTGGATAGAAGGCCAGGAAGACCCAAGTTCAAATCTGGATTCAGACCCATATTATCTGTGTGACTGACCTTGGACAAGTCATTTAACCCATTTGCCTTAGTTCCCTCATCTATAAAATGAGATAATAGAATACCTACCTCCCAGAGTTGTCATGAGGTTCATATGAGATAATAATTAATAAAATGTTTAGCACAGTACCTAGAAAATAAGTTATATATACACACACACACATATATATATATGATCTAGTATATTGTATATACTATTATATGATCTAGTATTATATGATCTAGTAAGCTGTTATATGATTTAGTAAGGGAGAACAGACAGATGAATATATACATAGATAGCTTTGAAACCTAACCTGAAACTTTATTACTAAAAGAAAGCCAACATAAGAAAATGTGGATAAGGATTTTTCATTTTTGTGCAAGTCATCCAAATAGTAGCTATTTAGCTAACTCAATTAAATAAACATTTACTGAAGAGATGACCAAGTAAATGGATGAAAACTTTGAGAGTTAAAGATTAAGTGTAAGCTTCCTGTTGCTTAAACTAAAGCTTTTGCTGTAATATTAAAAGGCTAATTAAATTTACCCAATCCTGTATTAACATTCCATACAATGCTGACAAAATATGCATATATAATTATAATAACTATGGTGACTATTTGCTGACAGTTAAAAATAAGAAGCTGATAGGAATATTTTATCTCCAGGGACCTATTATACTGAATTAATAAGAGTGATTTCCTGTAGCTGTAACTCATTAACAATCTGTTACATGAGGCAGGCTGGCTGACTGACAGGAGGGGACTGATTGTCTAGAGAAGTAGATAGCTTCATGCAAATACTCCTGTTTGATTCGATTAGAAGAATAGCTTGTACACTGGCAGTATTCATGCAGGGACCTAGGCAGCGAATGACGGGAGTGATGGGAAAGAAGCATTCCTCATGAAGCAGCTGGAAGAGCATTCTAAGATTCAAGTAGGAAAAATATGAAATAATTTCTCATGGTGTTGGATTGTTAGCCATTAGTAGCTGAATTTTTGACACATTTTATAGAATAAATTAAGTATTATTAATTCATTATTCAAAGTGTTGTGCAGTGGCAAGTATCATTGCATAGGTAATCAAGAAACCATGTTCTGGTCCTAACTTTGCCAGTTGGTACAGGTATAACTTTAGGCAAACTTACCACACCCACAGTTTCCTTATCTTTAAAAGGAGTTATTTGAATAAGATGATCACCAAAGTCTTTTCTAGTTGTAATGTTCTCTAATTCTATAAACCTGCATCCAGATATTTAGATTCTGGTTGTATAGTGATATGGTCCCTGGATTTGTTCCTGGAGGACATGGATCTAGTCTAGCCCATATCAGAACAAGATTTCCCCCTATAATACCTCCTGCAAGTGGTTATCTCCCTTTAGAAGACAGAGTGGTGGTAAGGCAATATATATATATATATATACCTAGCACTTAAATGCCAAGTAGCAATTTATTTAAAGAATGTGTCTAAGCATCAATAAAATGTTTCTCAAATTGATCAACATTTTGGATAATATTCAAACATAGCTTTATTTCCTTATTTTCCCAAAATAAAAGAGATTTTCTTTTTTTTTGAAGAGAAAAGTAGTTTGTATTTAGTAAACTCACTTCTAAAATCACTGGCTGAATATTGGTTGCTAAAAAGATGATTTCTTGATTTGGGAGGATGCTTAGTATCATTAAAAAGCACTATGCAATCCTGACAACTCTCCTATTGAATTGTGGGCTGACTCCCTTGTTTAAATACAGCAACTATCTAGTATAGATAGATGGATACATACATACATACATACATAGAATGTTTAGACCACATATGAATGGATCATTTTTCCACTCAGTTGCTTATCTGGATAACTCAGTTTTCATCTACTTGGTTTTTTCCCATGCAGAAAGATTGAACTCTTCAGTGATTGTTTCTTATTTAGGAAACTATGAAAGGCTCTGGAGCTAAATGATAATTAAGGAAGATGATGATGATTTTGTTGTTATTGATGATGATGATGATGATGCCTTACATAATACAAATAGTAAAGTTTGATGTAACCAGCACAATGTCATCTGCAAACAGGCACATCTGAAGATTATTACTTTGTCTAAAAAGAAATTCTCTTTCGTCTAGACATCCTTCATTACATTGAAAAACACCTTGCACAACCATAGTTCCCCCTATTTTATGCCTGTTGTGGTCTTGATAATCATAGGGTCACTGGAAAAAAAGTTATCTATATTGAATCATCATAAAAAGAAAATTAGAGAAGAATTTTTGACACAGGTAAGGGGGACAGATAGTTAGAGAGCCTTTTATGTGACATTTTTCAAAAATTTAAACTTTTTTTCACATTTTCACCAAAAACTTCATTCTTGCCTGTGTATTTTTATACAGATTTTTTTTAAGAAGTGAAGCTGTGATGTGAGTTGGTAACTACTGGTATTCTCTAGATAACCCTTTTTAAAATCATAAGACATTATTTTGTTACCATTTTCGTTCCCAAGGAAACTGTTTTTTTGTACTGGAAATGGTAGGATAAAAATAACCAACATGAAATTGTTCTAAATAAAGAAAATTTAAGAGAATATGTAGTTGCTTAAGTGAATTCAAGTCATCAGATGAACTAGGCCCTCATTCTCTGACAGAATTGACTAAAGTGATTGCTGAAATACCCTCAGTGATATCTGAAAGCCTGGATGACAGAAGTGCTACTGCAGACCTAGAAAATGACAAATGTTCTGATTTTCAAAAATAAGGAGAAAAAGTCTATAAACTTTATGTCAATGAATTTGACTTGGATTCCTGTGTCATTAAATGTATCATTAAAGAAATGGTTAGTGGATGGATAAAAAAAAAGAAATAGTGATTACAGAGGGCCAACAAAATTTCAAGAAGAGATCATACCAGACTAATGCTTTTTTGTTTTTTTAAATATGACTTCTAAAATAGTTGTGAAAATCAGGAAAGACTTCAAGTAGAAAATGGGGTTTGGTTGAGTAGAGATGTAAAGGAAGTAAGAAATTCTGTAAGAGGCAGAACTAATTAATGTTCAATTTAGGCATATGGGACAGCCAGTGCAAAGGGATAGAGATCGAAGATAGTGTTTTGTTTATGAAGAGCAGTAAAATGGCAGAAGACCAATTTAGTTAAAATTGTAGAGTACAAGAGAGGCCATAATCTATAATGAGGCAGAGAAGGTACTTTGGAACCCTTAAATTCCTCATGCTTTTTAACCTCTCTAATTTGATGTTATTAATTAGCCACTTCCCTTGGATATTTTTTCCTAGGTTTTTATTAACATTGCTCTTTCCTTGTTCTCCTGCCTATCTGACCCCTTTTACTCAGTTTTCTTTTCTGGATCTTCATCTAAGTCATGAACAATAACCATGGATATTCCCAAAGGCTCTGTTCTAGGACCTCTTCTCACTGTATACCGCTTTGTTTGATGGTCTTGTAAGTCACATGGGTTCAAATCATTTCTCTAGCCATAAAACTCTTCTATCTACAAATTAATCCCTAGACACTATCTTGAGCTACAATCTTAAATCATCCCCTGTATTTAGATATCTCAACCTGAATGTCTCCTAAGCATCTCATATTCAAAAGGTCCAAAACAGATTTCATCTTTCTCCCCAGAACAATTTTCCTATCATTGTAGGGAATATCACCATTCTCCCAATCACCCAGATGGCCATCTTAATGTCATCCCCAACTTCTTAGTCTCAACCAAGAGATGAAACTTCATTCCGTTGTCTAGTATTGTCATCTCTGCCTTCATACAATATCTCTCACATTTCCTTCTTTCTATTCACATAGGCCCTACTCTGTTGTAGGACATCCTCACCACATGCTGGGACTATTACAAGAGCAAGGCTATTTTTCCTTGCCTAATGTCTCTTCCCACTCCAGTTCATCCTTCACTCAGTTATCAAATCCATCTTCCTAAGACACAGGTCTGTTTATGGCACACATATGCACATATCTCTACTCAAAAAACTACAATAGATCTAGAATCCAATATAAAGTCCATTCTTGTCTCCTCTCCATTTCCAGTCTTCTTTTTTACCTTATCTCTTGCATCTTTCTTTTTTTCTTTACCTACACTAGCTTTCTACCTGTCCCTTACTCTTCTCCCAACTGAATGCTTTTTTACTGACTGTTCCCCAACTGGAGTGATTTCCCTCCTCACTTCTGCCTCTTGGCTTCTCTGGCTTCCTTCAAGCATCAGCTAAAATATCACTTTCTCCATGAAGATTTTTCCATTCCTCTTTAGTCTCAGATTATCTCTACTTTATCCTGTATATTTTCTCTGTACAAGTAGCTTTGTTTAAGTATTTTTAAATGTGATCTCCTTGAGGACAAAGACAAATGTTTTGCTTTGTGTTGTATCCCAGGGCTTATAGTGTCTGGCAAATGGTATGATGAATGCTTTTTGGCTGATTGGCAATAATAACAGCACCTGTGAATACAGTTCACAGAACAATTTACATACTTACCTAATTTGATGCTTAGAGTGCTAGTTGTGCTTTGGGTACTTGTTATTGTTAAAGATTTTAAAAGCTAAAAGAGAATTTGTTTTATCTTAGAGGTATTAGGAAATTTCTGGAGTTTATTAAGCAGGAAAGTGACAGGTTCAGACATGTGACTAAGGAAAACCACTTTGGCAGCAGTGCAGAGGATGTTTTGGAATGGGGAGAGCCTTGAGGACCAATTGAGACACTACTTCAATAACCAAAGTAATGGGTGATGAAGGTCTGCAATAAGGTGGTGACTATATACTCAGTGAAAAAGGAATGGATACGAAGATGTTGAGGGGATGGAAATGTTAAGATTTGGCAATTTGTTGACTATATGGCTTGAGGGAAAAGGAGAAGTCAAAGATAACACCAAAGTTGCAAGCTTTGAGGACTGGTGGTGCCCTCTATTGAATGAGGGAAATTTGGAAGAAGGGTGGGTTTAATGGGGAAGGAGACTTTTAGACTTGTTGAATTTGAGATGTTTAGGAGGCATCCCAGGTTGAAATGTCTGAAAGAGAGTTGTAGATAGAAGTAGCTTAGAGCCAGATCTGTAAATCCTCTTAATGGAGATAATAATTAAACCAATGAAAGTTCTCTCACCTAGTGAGAAAATATAGAGATAGAAAAGGGACTCTTATAGAATCTTAATTGATTCCCATAAATAAGGGGCAGAAAACTCAGAATTATTCAGACAGATTGAAATAAAAAACAGGCAAGTTTGGTATTATCAGAAAGAAAAGAAAAGAGAAGATCCAAAAGAAGAGGATGGCAAATGATGTTAAATGCACCAGGGAAATAAAAAAAGATGAAGATTAAGGAAAAATATCAGATTTAACAATTAAGTGATGCTTATTGAGAGAATTAATTAGGGACAGCTTGGTAAGCACAATGGACAGAGTGCCAGGCATGGAGTCAGGAATACCTGTATGACCCTGGGGAATTCACTTAACTTCAAGTGCCTATCCTTTGCCATTCTTCTGTCTTAGAACTGATATTAAGACAGAAGGTAAGGGTTCTTTTTTTAAAAAAGGGAGAATTAATTTTATTTTTATAGTGTTGATCAGGAATGGCAAGGATTGCCAACTTCCAATACTCATATTAAAGAAAATAGTCATTATATGGAAATATGGTAGGTCTGAATAGTCTTGACAACCTCTTACCTTTTTCATTTTATAAACCTGATACATATTTCTCAACATAAGTTTTAAAAACATCCTTGTGCCCAATTTTTCACTGGAGAAAAATAAAATTTTTTCTTAATTGATTTAATTTTAAGTACCTTGTAAAATTTGATTTCAATTTTCTTTTATGTTATGCTTTAATATGACTCAGTAGAGTAAGTGCAGTGACTTCCACAATGGTGGGTTTATTTATGTTGGACATTTAAAGTACAAGATTGATAATGACAATATTTCACCTTTGTATAGTAGTTAAGTTTGCCAGTTTGCCATAGGGATTCTTGACTCTGTGTGTGTGTGTATGTGTGTCTGAACCTCATCTGCAGTCTGAGGAAGTCAATGAATTCCTTATTAGAATACTGTTTTTAAATGTATAGTACAAAATACATATAATTACAAAGGAATCCAATTATAATGAGTTATCATTTTTAAAAAACAACAGATTCATGGACCTACGGTATAGAATATGCAACGTGATAGCCAAATATCTCATGAAATGATGCTTTTCATCCAATTCTTGTCATCACTTAGGATAATTGGAAATTATTTTCCTTCTTAATTAAAAATTAATTAGTTCTTGTTTCACTTTTAAGATAAAATGTCAACGTGGAAGTAATTCAGTTCTTCCCCATAATGTCAGCTCTTTGTGACTTGCACAGATATCATGTATTAAGCATGACAATAGTACCTTGCATTTTTAGATTGTCTAAAAGTTAGTCTGTATCTTATATCCACCCCATTCCCTTCTCCAATGATCAATCAACAAACATTTTTATTGAACCTGCTATGTTCCCCCGATGTCACTTCCAGAGTGCCCTTTTTAAAACTCTCTAATTAATGATTACTCCAGACAGCCTAATTCATCACCAGGTTTGTTCTTAAGCACCAGACGACAGATCTGTTGTTATGTTCTTACAGAAGCCTTCTCATTTTGCAAGGGCCTGTCAGAAACTGTTTCTGCCGGCCATTAAGTATCCAGGTTCTTCATCTACTCAGAATGAGGTACTAGGGGAAAACTTTATAGTAGAAAATGAGTTAAGATTCTTTCTATCATCAATATCTATCAGTTGGCATCTTTCTAATAATGTTTTTACATTTTTGTAAAATTAGATCACATAGTTCCACAATCCCAAAGGAAATTTAAAAATGAAAAACGCAAGTGATATTTTTTTCTTTAAAAAAAGTTTATTAAAGCAAGGAGGCTAGAGTAGGGTAACAACATATCTGTTATATATTGGCTGCAATAAATAAAGCTCCAGTATTATTGGAATGTAATTGCCTCAAAAAAAAAAAGAAAAAGAAAAACCCATATCAATGTACATTTTCAGAAGAAAAAAACTAGCATGATTTCTCGAAGTAAAAAAATGTCATAAAATCTAATAACTTTAACACTCCCTTCATATTTCTGGAGCAATAAATTTCCAATCCAATGAACCAAGTTACCCCTTCAAATTCCACATCTGTCTGCCAGTGTTTTTTGTTTTTAAGGGTAGAGCCCGAATAATCATTTTCCTTTGAAAAATTATTGATATATTTGATTTTTTTGAAATGAAAAGAAAAATAGGAAGGGAAAAATCAGCAAAATTCCTCAGTACATTTAAAAATATAACATTTTATCCAGTTTTTCACACTTTTTAAAAACCCTGATACACACCTCTGCAAAAGAGACTAGAAGTGTCTTGTTTTGAGAAATAATCTTGTTCTTTTAAATTATGTTACTGTAGTCACTATGTACATTATTTTCATGAATTTTCTTACTTCAGTTTACACCAGTTCAAGTGAATCTTTCCATCCTTCTCTCTTTTTGTTATATTTGTTCTTCCTAACAGAACAATAATCTAACATTATGTATATAATATACCATTATAATATACCACAATTCATGTACTGCTACATATGTAGTAGAATTTCAGAGGCAAATTTTATGGACATCTAAGTCACTCCAGTTGCATAATTCCATATTGCTTTTCAGAATGTTTGTTCAAATTCAGAACTCCATTGACAATTCATTAATGTACCTCATTTTTCTACAACCCTTCCGTCGTTGACTCTTCCTGTCTTAGTTTTTGCCAAGTAAAATCTCAGATTTATTTTTATATGAATCTCTCTTTGTATTAGTGATTGGTAAAATTATTTTTATGGCTATTAGTAGTTTGTAGTTCTTTTGAGAATTGTTCATACTTTGATGTGATAATCTTCTTCATGATTTTCCTTTTTACCTTTGATGTAATATATTTAGTCATAGGATTAGGCCATTGGCTGCTATATCCTCACGTCATCAGAAAATATCTTATGTGAATAGTTCATTTAATTTGTTTTGAGAATCAGAATGCCTCTTGTAAAATGTTCAGCAATATTCAAAAAATGTTTTGGAAAAAGATTGATGATGATAAAATATGCTTATTATTCATAATTTAACCATTATATAGAAATACAATTATAATGTATACAAATCATTATATTATTATTTCATCCTATATGACACCAAATACTGCTTCTTATTTACATAACAGATACATTATTCTGTTTATTTGATACATTTCAAATGTTTATTTTTTATAAAAGTTGTTAGATTACAATTTGGGATATCGCTAGATTAGGGAACTTGCAATTAGGAAACTAACTAAAGATCAGTCAATTATTTTTACCTTGGTCTTAGAAAATTTCCTAGAGCAATGAGAGATTAAATTACTTGCCAAGAGTCACCTATCAAAATATTTCAGAATGGGGCAGCTGGGTGGCTCAATGGATTGAGAGCCAGTCCTAGAGATGGCAGGTCTTAGGTTTAAATCTGACCTCAGACACTTCCCAGCTGTGTGACCCTGGGCAAGTCACTTAACCTCATTGCCTCACCCATACTGCTCTTCTGCCGTAGAATCAATATGTAGTATTAATTCTAAGAAGGTAAGGGTTTAAAATATATATATATATATATATATTTCCAGAGGTAGGAGTTGAACTCAGGTCTTCAGTGCTTCTTAGCTAGTTTTCTATCCACCATCTGATGATATATCTCTTCACTATTATTTTTATTAAAATATTTTCCTTTATATAACCAAATCTTTAATTAATAAAAAGGAGACTTAGATAGATAAATAGATAGATAGATAGATAGATAGATAGATAGATAGATAGATAGATAGATAGATAGATAGATTTTTCACTTTTGTACTTTTCTCTCAGCACTTAGCACAGTGGCTTATATGCAGTAAGAACTCCCTACCTGACTGGTGAATATTTCCCATGATCCCAATATATCAGCCAGACTCTATCCAAAGGCTACCAGCCAGCCATTTCTTTTCCAGACACATTACCGTTGCCCACATGCACTCTGCATTCCCCTCTCCCTTAATCAACTCAATATCACTATTGCTATCAGAAAATGTTTCATTTTAATAATAATAATTATAATGGTGATAGCTTATATTTACATAGAACTTATTATGTGCCAGGCATTATGCTAATTATGCTAAGCACTGTAAATTTATCTCATTGGTGAGCACAACCTTGGGATATAGATGCTATTATCATCCCCATTTTAAAATGGGAGAAATAGATATAAAGGGACTTACCCAGGGTCATTTCTTTTTTTTTTTTAATTTTTTATTTAATTTGTTTTTAGAAAAATTTTCCATGGTTTCATGGTTCTGGTTTTTCTTTCCCCTTCACCCCCTTTAAACCCCCCCCATATCCAACCCACATTTCCACTGGTTTTAACATGTGTGATCAATCAAGAGTTATTTACATATTATTGATAGTTGCATTGGTGTGGTCCTTTAGTGTCACATCCTCAACCATGTCCGCATCAACCTCAGGGTCATTTCTGAGGCTAGATTTGAACTCAGGTCTTCCTGACTCTATGCCTAATAATTGTCTATCCATTGTGCCACCTACTCCCCACGTCCCCTTCCTTTTAAAGCAGCTAAATGATAGATTTTCATTTTCATAGTATTGTTGGCTCAATTAATCTGAAATATGAGAAAGTGACATCTCCTTGGAGGAGATTTTATATATTACAAATGTTCTCCTGAAATTTTAGTATTCTTCCTCCAAATTATTACAACATAAAAAACTGGCCACTTGATCTCTAAGGAATCATAACAAAATCAAGTCTGGTCACTCCGTTACTTCATTTCAAATTGAATTATTCCTTGTTAGAAAAATTCATCATTTCTAGTTTCATAATAGGAAAGTGTCTAATTAAGTACAAGATTACAAATCCAAGTAATATAAAAATATGATATAGGCTCCTAAGAGAGAAACTTAAAAGACCACGTCTCTCCAAGTCTTCAGAGGAGACTACAATATAAAAACTGTTATAGCTAAATACAAAATCTAGAATCAACTCAGCCCATAAATTAATATGTACTGAAGAATCTGTGATTTAAAAGTCTAGGAAACTCAATGTGGGCCCTAGAATATTGCAATTAGCCTACAACTTAAAAAATGAGTCTTTGGGAGTTGCTCGAGATTAATCAATTGACCAAGATCACATAGCTAGTAAAACTCTGGAAGTAGATTTTGAAACTTATTCATCCTAGCTGCAAACCCAACACTTTATCCAAAAATACTTTAACTCTCATTTAGTCTTCTTTTGAGAATGGCATAGCAAGAATAATGAGAAAATTAGAGGATGACCAATTTGGAGTGATAATACCTCTTTTATTCTTCTCCTAAAGCCTGATAGGTAGAATGCTGACACATATGAATTGAATCTTGATTGCTCTGCAATTTTAGTCTGGGAGAGTGTCTTAACTAACTCTGAGAGTCAATCCAATGCCGATGATGTGGATAGAAGTCATTAGTTTTCTTCTTTATTGACAGCATTGCCACCAACTTATTTCAGGCTAAATAGCCTTGAAAAATAGGTTGGGAAGATTCCAGATGTCATACATGCTTTCGGTAGGTATTTGTTATCCTCTTAATATGGAAAGCCCAGCATTAGACACTATTTGCCATTAACAACCTTTTACTTCTATTGTCATCAAATATTTTAAACATCTGTTTTGTACTTAATATTGTTTTCCAGCAATAATGAGCAAAACATCCTCAGGCTTATAAACAATAAATGAAAAAAAAATTACTTTGTCAGAGTTTTCAAGCAATGAGTAAGCATAGTGCTTAGTGCAGTGTCAGTCATATGATAGATGCTTAATAACTGTTTTTAATTGATTATTTTATTAAATGCCTACTACATGTCAGGAATGGTGATAACTGCTGTGCTTATGAAATAGCAAAACTACTAGTCTCTGTCTTCAAAGAATCTACTTTCTAATGGGGAAGACCACTTGTTTATAGAAGATGAATACATAGTAGGTGGAAGGGAGTCTTAGAGAAAAAGGCACAGGCTTCTGTGAGGAAGAAAAAAGGTCTTTTGCCAGAGGTAATACATAATCTGAGTGTTAAAAGAAACAAGATTCCAAGAGGCAGAGGTGAGGAGGGAGAAGATTCTAGGCATGAGGAACAACTAGTGCAAAGTGGAACATAGTGTCCATTGAAGGGAATAATGTAGAAATTTATTGAAAGGTGTAAAAAGAGATCATTTTGTGAGGAGATTTAGATGACAAACAAGAGAATGAACAAATGGTCTCTAGAGGAAGGACATTAAAATTTGGTCAAGTAAGATAAACAGTGGGCAGATTATTTAGGGACTTAAATGACATTTTAAAAATCATTTATTATTATCACTAAAAATATTCAACTTCAATACATACATATTTCCTTACTTTAAATTATTTAAACATACCAGGGCTATAGTAATTTTATATATTATATGACTTGAACAAAAAAAATAGAAATTAAAAAGGATGAGATAAAAATGAAATTATATTTGATTCTAGAGTGATTAGGGGACCATCGGAGTTTATTGAGTAAGAGAGTGACATGATCAGACTTTGAGCTTAAGGAAAATCCTTTTGGCAGCTGGGTGAAGAATAGATTATAATAAAGGTACCTGAGAAAGAAAGGCATATTTAAAAGCTATTGCAGTAATCTAGGAAAGAGGTTAACAGTGGCCTGAATGAGAATGGGCACCATATGAATGGAAAGAAGGAATTGTATGTGAGAGATGTTTTAGAAGTATGAACAACCATATTTGGCTGTGGATTAAACTATCTGCGGTGAAGAACCTGTGGCACCTAGGAATGATGAAACTGGATGGCTAGAAGAACAGTAGTTTTTAAGAAAAAGAGGAATAGAAATAATAGAAATTAGGGAGTTCAGAAGAGTGGTGTGTTAGAGGGAGAGGGGAGATGAAGTAATAAGATCCTTTATATTGTGTGCAATCCATCCATTCAAGCCTGTTCATCCTGTGTGACTACTCAAAAGGAATATATAACCAAAGCTAGCCTCCCATTTGGTGCCTTCTGCATCTGTGATATGACATGAGGTCCAAGGGACAGGAACAATAAGTAGAGGGAAGGGAGAATTTCACCTGTGCTGATGTGACAGGTGCCTGAGGTACATGTAAGGGGCTGATGTATTTCCAGTAAAGTCAAGAAAGGCTAGCATTGATAGTGTGAGGAGGAAGGAGAATATTGATAGATAGATGGGAAAGAGTTGATGTATTTGAGACAAAATAACATGACTGTCTCAGAGGGGATGGGATGAGATCCATATTTCTGCTCTCCTATTGATGGATTACCTGTTCATTGTGGTTATGCTATAGCTTCCATTTTGGAAATCATTGCTGTAGACAATGAGAAATCAAAGAATTTTACAGAAGAACTAGAGATATCCATTCTAAATTTCTTCATCTAGCTTACTCCATTCCTCGAAACTTTTTTTCTCTCTTACTCTAGCTCTTGATGAAGTTGTTCTTCTCACCAGGGCCGAGGAAAATGAGAGAGAATGAATGATCAGTCTCTAGGGGAGACCTCTCAGAATAGATGGGAAGTAATGGGGATTGAATATAGTTGAAGCATAATTATATGGTGGGACTAAGTGTAGAAACTTTTATTTTTGTATTTGTCTCCAAAGTCAGGTATAATGCTTTATACCCTACAAGTAATAAAAAAGTGTTCATCTGAGTTGAAGGTGTTTGAATAACAGAATGCTATGGTAAGGCCTGAGCATAGGGAAGTTTAATAAAACTACTTTAAAAAAATGGAACTAGGGAATTTGATTGGGAATTATTTTTGTTATATTTCACATGCCAATGCCTTGTGGATTTTTGTTTGTTTGTTTTTGAATTCAGACCTGTTATTTCTTCCCATTGAGGAAACCCTTTTACCAATGCAGACCAGCAATTACTCTGGAATTTTTCATTTTATATTGTTGCTTGAGAGCATTGAGGAATGGAGTGGCTTACCAGGAGAACTATAGTGGATGGAATGCTAGACTTGGAGTTAGGGAGACCTTAGTTCAAATCTGGTCTTAGACGTTAACTATTATAACCTTGATCAGGGCACTTAACCTCCTTCATCCTCAGTTTCCTTATCTGAATACTGAGGATAATAATAATACCTACCTTCCAGGGCTAACAGGAGGATAAAAAATATGAAAGTGTTTTGCAAACCTAGAAGTGAAATAAAAATATTATCTATTAATATAATGATACTGAAGATATGTCTAAGGTGGGACTTGAAATTGATTTTCAGGATTTTTCTTCCCTCTCAGCCTAGCTGTCTCTCAACTAAACCAGGCTACTCTTACCTTATGCATATGTGTAGATGTTATTTAATGTTGTCAATCATTCCTATCCTTTGATCATATCTGCATCTCTAATCTGAATTCCACTATTGTTTCATAGCTCTTCCTAGGTTTTCAGTGTTTGGGACAAAAAAGACAGAATTACTAACATCTCTCATACCTTTGGACACTTCATTCACCATCACCTCATGTTTGTGAGGATAATTTAGTCTATGTCCTATTATTTGATGCATTTAACTGTGTAATCCATAATCACACAGGTTGCTCAAGCATTCACATAACTTTGAGCAGCAGCCTGAAAGGCCACTAGGCAAGGACTAAGATGCTCATATCTAGCAGAAATTAGCATTTAATCAATGTTTGTTTCAGAAATATTCAGAGTCCTTTTCTTCAGATATCACCTTCCTACAGAATAGTTATTTCAGATTCATCTCTAGAATTTTTTTAGCACCTCTGTGCTTTCTCGATTTATAATTGCCTGCTTGCATTTTAAGTCTTTCCAGGTCTCTCTATGTTCATTTTTAGTTTAGTTAATAAACTGTTTTAATGGTTGAAGCTGACACTCAAAATAACTCCCATTGTAAAAAGCATTTTTGAAAGAGCATTTGAATACTAGCCATTCCCTTCCATATCATTCACATAGCTGTCCCATAAAATGGGCATCAAGGGCAATATCTGGACATCCTACAGACCAGCTGACTAGACCTTAATATACATTGCCATTAGTAATTGCCCTGTCCCTTTTGAGCCAATTCTCAATTCATGTGATGGGTCTGGTGGTCAAATCCATTAAAACTAATTTTCAGGATTTATGTTGTTAGGAGGCACTACCTTCTGCTTTATATCTAATAAATCAACAACTAGCATGTTGAGACTATTGCATATAACTTTTTTCTATGGTACATTTACAATTGTCCACTGGTTTGTACTTATAAACTACTTTATCTCTAATAAATCGATGACCAGCATGCTGATAATAGTAAATGTAATTTTTATGGTCCATTTACTATCATCCACTAGTGTGTACTTGCTTCTCCTTCTCCAGATTTCACTGTATTTTACCTTTCAGAATAGATATTACATCCCTCTTTTAGAATGTAATCTGCTCGAAGGGAAGGAATTTCATGTTTTTGTTTTTGTATTGCTATTGCTGATTACAGTTCTTAAAACATAAGAAGTCCTTAATAATTGTATATTGGAAGTCCAACAGACTTAGAGGCAAATGATTATAATGTTACCTGATTACAGTCAGTTTCCAATTACTAAAGACTATCTTTCAAATGATCAAGACCCTGACTTTTCTGCCTCCTGGCTCAGCCTGCAAGCAAGGTGGTTTCTCCTCCTTCATGAAGCTTTTGCTAATCTCCTTACCCTACCCCACAACTTGATATGTGCTATATTCTCCAGTGGCATATGATAGAATATTACTGTGCCATAAGAAATGACAAACAGGTTAATTTTTGAAAAATATGGAAAGACCTACATGAAATGATGTAGAGAGAAATAAGCAGACCCAAGATAACATTATTTACAGTATCAGAAATATTGTTTAAAGAAAGATGTGTATTATCCACTTCCAGAGAACAAACTGATGAATCAAAATAACTAAGACATATTTTTATCAATACATATATCATTTGTCAAATGAGGCCTTCTCTAATGGGGAAAGAGAGAGAATAGAGAATTGATTGAGTACTTTAATGTAACAAACATAAATTTTTAAAAGATTTAAATTAGTAATTTAATTGTTAAATTGTGTAACAATAATAATATATCATTTTGTCACAAAAATATATTTTGGGGAAATATTTGAAATTTCAATAGTATCAGAAAGAAGTCTTCAATTCTTAAGATCTAATGTAAAACAATTAATCCCTGTAATAGTTAAGTATTATAATATAGCTGATTGCAGTCCTTATGAAGAGGAGTTGTCCGATAATGAGAGTATTATAATAGAGACCTTGCCATATGGTGATTTAAACTCTTATAGGTTTTGGTCTATAAGATTTTTTTCCTGTCAATTACTAATTTAGAGACCAACTGATAGCAGTTGGCATTGTTTAAATAGAAAATATTCTTGATTCTGTTTTACTGTAACTGCCCATCTGTTACTTTTAACTGTATGTAAATATTTCAGGATAGAATTAATCTTATATTTCTATCTCTTATATTATTTATCCAAAAAGTCTTGCATGGTCTTTTGTTACTGATTGCAAATATCTGTCTAGAAGGGCCAGAAATGAATATTTTGGGGGATAAACTGATTGAAATTAAAATTTCCTTATAATGAAAAGGCTATGCAAAGATTAGAAAAATTGTCCTAATCTGAGAAGCATTCCCTTAAGATCTCACTCTTTCTAAACCCTTCTTTATGACCAGCCCTACTACACTTAGGCTCCCTGTTCCAGCTTTCCATGCTCAATTCCATTGATGTTGTCCTTGACAAGAGGGCCCTTGGCCCTGTTGATTTTTCCCAGCTTCTTTGAAACGAATGACCACTATTTTCTCCACCTCAAGATATCTTTGACCGTTGAGAGCAACATTCTAAATTCATTTTCTTTCTCTAAAACTTTTCTTATGTTATTTCCTCCATAGTTGTTTCTTCTCTTCTCCTGTTTACTCTGGGCACTCTCACTAGGATTTGATCTTAAATTTTCTTTTCTTTTTCTTTCTTCTTTCTACATTCAGACAACATTGAAGCATTCAGACAACATTGAAGCAACAAATTCTATTAATCAGACATTTAATAATTAATACAACCTGACCATCTATAACTTTCTTTTTGAATACCCATATAACATTTTCCCATTGATTTTACTAGGTAACTCCAGGGCAATCAAAATGAAATTTGGAGAAAAGATAGTTATTATTCTTACTCCCAAGCTACTATTCTTGTTCATCTTTGAAGAGAAAATCTAAGAATAATTATCTTTGAGATTTAAACTGAGTTTACCAATTTATATCCCCACTGATAACAATGCAGGATCATTTAAAATCCCACACACTTTTTTCAGAAAGACACTAGATTCCTATTGATTGACTTCACTCAAGTCATATAACCTCCCACTAATGGGAAAGTGACTAGATTCTTAAGTGAAGTCTGATCTAAGATAGTTCCATTAAGCTGTCAAGGTTTACAAAGGGATCAAACCATAAGACTGTGTATTAATTGTCTGAGAATTAGCCTAACAAGGTATGGAGGAGTTTCTTCAGAAAAGGATAACCACTGGATGACAATTGGGGAGGGTGACAAGATGGAGAGACAGGAAATTTACTACAGCAATCCATGAAATAGACAAAATCCTATGCATTCTTTTTCCATTTTTTATGTTTTGTCTTTTTTCCCCCCAGATCACATGTAGATACAGTTTTAATAATAATTTTTTTAACATTCTGTGATCCATAATCTCTCGCCACACCACTATTTCCTCCTCTCTGAGATGGAAAATAATATGATATAGATTGTTCTTGTACTATCTTGCAATAAATAATTCCATGTTTGACATGTTTTGAAAGAAGATATATTGTGTATACTAGAGAAAAATTCACAGAAAAAATAAAGTGAAGAATAATATTCTTCATTTTGCATTCAGACTTTATCAGTTTCTTCTGTGGAGGTGGATAGTCTTTTTTCATCATGAGTATGTTGGAGTGGTCCTGGATCATTGCATTGATGATAATTAAGTCCTTCACTTCACAGTTGATAAATAGTATATTATTAATGTTACTGTGTACAATATTCTCCTGATTCTGTAAACTTCAGTTTGTATCACTTCATATAAGTCTTTATAGGATTTTTATCATCTTATTCATCATTTCTTATGGCACAATAGTATTTCTCTTTCTGTTTCTAAAGTGATAGCGATGGACTGGTAGAAAAGAGACAGAGGTCTCCAAAGATCACACAGTTCTTAGACCATCTATAAGCATTATTCTTTCTATTGGCATTTGTGAAAGACAATATTTGTCTAGTGACAAGTCAGTTGACACACAAATTGAGAAAGTGAAACAAATTATTATTTAAAAGTTTGACATATTTGCTATTGAGATATAACCTACTATAACTAAAATCAAGTAGGTATAAAGAAATTAAAGCTAAATAGAAACATAGTTTGCAGGTTTTTCTTATAGGCATGGGTAAAGAAGATGGTTTTATTACATGCTCAAATTCACGGTACCTTATAAAGAAGAAAGTAAGACCTTGGTCATCCACATTTACAATACTTAGGCTGCTAAGATTGTTGACCATGAAAAAATAGAGAAAATTTACAAAGGTAAACTCTGATTTTTAGTCATCTCAACTTAGAAGGGTATCATGTTGAAAGCTACTTTGAAACATATGGTTCTGAATCAAGAGACAGAAGAGGAAAAATGCTTAGAATTCCTTAGAAATATCATGCATGTACAATATGAATAGCTATATAAAGAGGAGAGTCAGAAAACTGCATGACATGAATATAGATGCATGTCATAAAAGTTTGAGTATAACTTAATAGACATGAAACTATTATTACAAATATAGCAATCACTTCAGAATTAGTGTTCTGTGTGCAATCAGAGCTTTGAATGGATAAAGAAAGAAGTTCAAGTAAATATCATATTAGAAGAAAAAATGGGAAAAAATGTGCAGTTAAAGTAGCTCCAGACCATCCTATTTCAATATATTTCAGAACTAGAAGAGAGTAATTTTGTAAATGTAAAGACATTAACCCTAGTCATGAGCTATATTTAAACAATGGAACAGAATGTCCTGAATAAGGAATAAAAAAGAGCCTTGAAACCCCCTTAGCTAACTTTTAATGTCATAACAAAATGGAGAAATATGGCAAATAGACAACAAAATTTTGGAATATAAATTCATTGGGAAATCATTTTAGAGAGGGAAGTTAAAAGACCATATATTATCACCTCATAAAATGAAGTGCAGTAAGAGAAAATAATTCTGCAACAGGACAGCTTATAATATATAACTAAGCTATATCATCGAGTTCATCTAAAGAACATTTGTAGTTGTTCTGGAAACACAAAAATAAATGTAAAAGAAGAAATATATTGATTAATTTTTTTTACAGAGACCTAGTCTCAATGTTAGATATAAACATAAAAATATATGTTTATATATGTATATGTGTATATATATATATATAGTAGCATACTTCTTCATAGTGGAATACATCAAGTGTGTTTATCTATACAGGTATGTATATTTGTATGCATACATACATACATAGAGATATCACCTGTGGTACATGTGTAATTCAAAGAACTGAAGAAAATCCTGGTACACTATGTAGGTCCTCTGCAAAGAATTTATGGAAGGGTATCTAGACTTACACAGAATAAGAAGGATTAGCAGGATTTTGATCCTCATTTGGTTGGTGGATGGAATATATCCACACTAAAGAAGTCATTAACCTATACAAATAGTGATTCATAGGCTATACTTCTTGTGTACTAATTCCTACCTCTTTTCATTTTTAAGAATTTTATTGATCTATTTCTACAAGACCTCCAATTCCCAATATAGTTTTCAGTGTGTTGTCCCATATAGTAATGAAGAAAAGAAAAGAAAAAAAAAGGCCAGTAATGCCAATGATTAAACCCATCAAGACTTATATTTTCTGCACTGTTGCACAGTTCCACATGAAGGATATTAAAATGTAATTGGGAAAAACTAAACAAATTAAAAAAACAACGGAACAAAGATAATGTTAATATGTAGTTCTTTTAAGTCAATGTGTGGCCTACTCAGATAGATGCTTATGTATGATGTTGCTCGACCCTTTTTAATTTGAATACACCACCACACTCACAGTATACTACCTATGCAAAGAATGGCAGGAGATACTTTATTTCTTCCTTGGGCACATACTTAGTCATTATAATTTCATAACATTGATTTTTTTATTATTTGTTTATTCTCTTTATATCCATTTTTGTCATTAGGTATATTATTTTCCTTGTTCTATTTACTTCACTTAACTACAGTTCATAAAAAAATATTCCAATGCTTCTCTGTATTCTTCTTATTTCTTACAGCTCAGTAATATTTGATTCATATACTGTAAGTTTTTAGCCAGCTGTTTTCAATTTTTTTATTGATGATATCTATACATTTTCCTCAAGGACTAAGAGAAAATACTATAGTTGATTTTTATGAAAATATCCTTTAAGATATTTCAATGAGTTTTTCAAGCTAATTGTTTCATCTTATCCATTTATTGAAGTGTGGGCATGTATGTTTTGAGTGTCAAATGAGACTCAACCATTCTTGTAAGTGATTTTTTTCATGGCCAGAAATATGTGACAAAAAGTAAAAACAAAACCAAAAAAAAAGAGGATATTTTGTAGTGGAACCCTTCCTGAGTGAATTAGAACATTATGCTTTCCATATTTGGAAATTGGCTATGTTGCCATGGTTTCAGTATGATGAATTTAATAGATGGTTCATTTGGAGTATTACAGTAGGCGTACTACATTACTTTTTAAAAATACATTTTCAATAGTAGTTATAATTATAACTGAAGGTGAACCATTGGGAACTTTTACCAGATAAAAATTACCCTCAGTGTGCATTTCTTCAATTTGGCATTTAAACTTGTACATGTCAATAATATAGGACATATATCTTAGTTAAGCAAGGATGACCTTGCACTCTACATATAATTTAGTTATAATGTACATATTTTCAATAAAATATTATGTTAAAAGGAAATTCCCTACAGAAAAATGTAAGTAATTTGTCCATTTAGAAAAATTCATCCTATTCTTCAGAAGAAATTCTATTTTCTATTCTGTTTCCTATATATTTACTTTGCCTCTTTTCCCCACTCCCCAAAGAAACGTTAGATTCTTTTATCAGTTAAGGATTATATGAAAATTCTATTTAGGGAGAATGGTAAGGGGGTGGGAGGTTACATTACTTTAATTTACCACAATGTTGGCCACCTTTTCAGACTTAGTTCATATTACTCTTCTTCACATTCTCTGTTTCAGTCAAACTAGTCACTTTCTGTTTTCCTGAGTCCATTATTCTATTTTCCCATCTCCACGCCCTTGCATAAGCTCTCCCCAGTTTTTTTGCATATTCTCCCTCTTCACTTCTACCTCTTGAAATCAATTGCATTCTTTAAGCCTCAGTTCAAGTGCTATCACTTATAGAGAACATTTCCTGATTTCCCCTACATGTTATTAGTATTCTACTACTCCTCGAATTGTGTTTTCTTATCTCTTTAGAGTTGCCTCCCATTTTCAAAAAAAGAAATCCATACACAGTAGTAGGAAATCTTTCTCATTTGTGTTTGTAACTCCAGCACCTGATGTAATGCCTTGCATATAGTAGCATAATTGAATTAAATTGCAGTTTTAGTCTATAGTTAAGATGGGATACGTCAATGGACTCCTAGATTTTTAATAGTATTTTAAAGAATAACATGGTTTCTTCATGTGCACATTTATTTAGAAAAAATGATGTAACAATTTAATATAACATACTAGATCATTTATTTGCCTGGGGGGAAAAAGCAAAAATTGCAAAGACGACTTGTATCAACCCCACTTACTGGTAAAGTGCTCAATGATCCTAAATCACTCAGAAGGAAGTAGTCATGTGTCCCTGGCAAATGGTCCAAGATATTATATAGGTGGTCCAATGAGGAAAGGGTAGATCTGAAGTCAGAAATTCTGAATTTGCCTCTTAATACCTATACATCTTTGGACAAGTAGCTTTACTTTTCTGGATCCTAGATACCTTATCTAAAAGGTGAATAGGTCAAAGGTCCTCACATCTCTAAATTTGTAATTTAATAAACTTCTTTTTTGGCTAATCCCTGCTTAAACATGATAGTTCCAAGGCTATCTCAAGGCCAATGGATCCTCTAAGAAGCATCACTGGACCTGAATTGTTTTGGCCTAAGGCACTTTATTTACCCTACTTCCTTCTACTTTTACTCTTGATTATGATGACAAATGCTCTTTAAAATTCACTGCACTACATCAAGGATCCATGACTTTATTGACATAAGTATTCTTATCATCAAGGAAGATCACAACCTTCTTCAGTGTCATTATAGAATAACCTTCAATGGTTGCCATTACTGCAAAAGAATAAAAATCATGACCTTGTCATCTCCCCTCTACTTATGAACCTTTTTAAAAATTAACTGGGCTGATTCCTCAATTGACAAATTGTCAAGGGACATGAAGAAGCAGTTTTCACATGACGAAATCAAAACTATCAATAAGCACATGAAAAAGTGTTCTAAATCCCTCCTGATTAGAGAAATATATATTAAAACAATTCTGAGGTACCACCTCACACCTATCAGACTAGCTAGTATGGCAGCAAAGGAAAGCAATAAATGTTGGAGGGGATATGGCAAAATTGGGGTCCTAATACATTGCTGGTGGAGTTGTGAATTAATCCAACCATTCTTGAGCACGATTTGGAATTATGCCCAAAGGACTTTAAAAGAGTGAATGTCCTTTGAACAAGGCATACCAATCCTGGGTTTGTACCCCAAAGAGATAATAAGGAAAAATACTGTACAAAAATATTTGTAGCCATGCTCTTTGTAGTGTCAAAAAATTGAAAAATAAGGGAGTGACCATCAATTGGGGAATGGCTGAACAAATTGTGGTATCTGACGGTGATGGAATATTATTGTGATGAAATGAATAATGAACTGGATTGATTCCATGTGAACTGGAAAGACCTCCAGGAATTGATGCAGAGTGAAAGGAGCAGAACCAGGAGAATATCATACACAGAGACTGATACACTGTGGCACAATTGAATGTAATAGACTTTTCTCCTAGCAGCAATGCAATGACCCAGGACAATTCAGAAGAATTTAGGAGAAACTATCCACATCCAGAGAAAAAAGCTGTGGGAGCAGAAATGCAGAAGAAAAACGTATGATCGATCACATTGTTTGATGGGTATATGATTGGGGTTTTGGCTTTACAAGATCACTACTGCAAATATGAAAAACATGGAAATAGGTTTTGAACAATGAAACATGTATAACCCAATGATATTGCATGTCAGCTTTGGGAGGGTGGGAAGGAAGAGGAATGGGAAAAATCATGAATCATGGAACCATGGAAAAATATTATAAATAAAATTTTTAAAAATTAACTGGGCTGGTCCATAGAAAGTAGAAATCACTGAATCTGTATTCAAAGTTTTCATAGCTTTATAGGTCATGGAGGTGTTTGAACTTTATTGGCATTGCCTTAAAAAAATAATATCAAATTAAGATAGCTGAGAAATGGTTTTGTGGAGGAAAGGAATAATGAGGCAAAATGATAACTAAAGTCACACTTCCAGTAAGTTTGAGGTATTATTTGTCTAATTTCCTGGCCATTGCCACTGTACTGTCTCTCACCAGTTAAAGAAATGTGACATATGCTAAAGTATTTTCAGTTCCAGTGGTCACCATCTGATATATTTTCATCACTAAATAAGTGCCAGTTATGTGCTTTTCCCCCTAATGAGCACTTACTCTGAATCTGGTTCTGTCCAAATCTCTACTGTTATTATTACATTTACTCTGAACCAAATAGTATACATGAAATGAAAGTTTCATTAAGGATCTCTAAGGAGCACTATGCATGCTATATAATGAAGTAGATATTTAAACAGCTTACACCACATTTGTGCTTGTTTTCTTTTAAATTTTTAGATCTAAGTTGTAAAGCTGGATTGTTGGATCAAATATTTTCTTTTTGTTAATTTTCAAATATATTATAAAATGTTAATAGCAACAATAACAGGGGAAATAATCTAATGAAAAATAATAATACAACACTCATCAGGACAAACAATTCAATAATTATTTATTAAATTATGGTCATGTACCAGGCACTATGCTAGATGTTGGGTATTCAAAGTCATGAAACAGCCTCTTCCATATAGGAGTTTATATTCTACTTGGGGGCTGCAACATCTCAACAGATAAGTGAATTCAAAATAAATTCAAAATAACAATCAATCATTAGTTTGGTGCAACAACAGAATACATTGATTTTTAAATCTCTTAGTTCTCTCGTATATATATATATATATATATATGTATATATATATATGTGTGTGTGTATATATATATGTATATATATATGCATACATACATATTCCTTTTAAAATAATAAAATTTATAGAAATAGGTCTTAATCAATGATACATGTAAAACCCAGTGGAATTGAGTGTTGGCTACAGGAGAGTTGGGGGAGAGGGAAAGAACATAAAATCATGTAACCATGGGAAAATATTCTAAATAAAAAATAATTAAAATTAAATTAAATTAAATCATAGAAATTAGAGGTGGAAGGGACATCATGGTTAGGTCACCTCATTCATTATAGGTTGTCTTTTCATCATTTTTTGAAATTTTACCTTTTTTCAGTAATTATAACTAAAAAAAAATACAAGTATTAGGTCTTGAAGGGAGAGATCCAATGGTGTTATATAGTCATTAAGCTCAGTAAAATTGTGACTAGAGCAGGGGAGGTTGAAGGCAGGAAGGGGTATATGAGCAATTTAGAATAAAGAACATAAGTAGTTTTTCTAGTGTTCAGCACTTATAATATGGTCCTGCTTAAACAGTTACTCAATGTTGTTTACAATAAAAGGGCCCAGAGCACTTGATACAATATTTTTTTATAATTTTATTATGATTTCTCCTATCTTTGCAAATGTGCTTTAAAGATAAGTAATTATATGCAGATAATTTTGCTTTATCATGAAAATGTTTATCCTGTTAGAATTTGCAAATGCATTTTATCAATTGGCAAGTTGATCCTCTGAAGCATTCTCATATCCCTATCCTTTAACAAAGTCTAAAATTTTATATGTTCCCAAGTTTGCTATCTTGTACCTATAAGTATCTAAGAGACTGTGAATGGATCAGTTTCAATATGTTTTAAACATTCAATAAAAAGCTTGACTCAACTAACAAAGACTGAAAAAAGACATCCTATAATGAATTCAATTTCCTACTATTGGAACAACCAATCATAAGTCATAATCTAGTCATGGGTAATAAATAGGGATATCAAGATAACAAATTAACACATATTGTTGTCTTTTCATCTTCCAGCATCCCTGATTTCCCCGCCTTCCTTCAAGTTCTAGCTAAAATCCCTCCCACAAGAAGATTTTCCTGATCCCCCTTTGTTCTAATGCCCCTTACCACTTTGTCCCATACATAACTTTTTTTAATTGAAAATTTTTATTTAATTAATTTAGACTATTTTTCTGTGGTTACAGGATTCATGTTCTTTCCCTCCTCTCCTCCCACCCCCTCCTATAGCCAATGAGCATTTCCACTGGGTTTTCCATGTGTCATTGATCAAGAACAATTTCCATATTATTAATATTTGCATTATGGTGATTGTGATTGCTTAGAGTCTATATTCCTGATCATATCACCATTGACCCATGTGATCAAGCAGTTGTTTTTCTTCTGTGTTTCTACTTCCACAGTTCTTTCTCTGGATGTGGATAGTGTTCTTTCTCATAAGTCCCTCAGAATTGCCCTGGATCATTGCAGTGCTTCTAGTAGAGAAGTGCTCCTTTCACGCTGCATTAATTCCTGGAGGTTGTTCCAGTTTTCATGGAATTCCTCCAGTTCATTATTCCTTTCAGCACAATAGTATTCCATCACCAACAGATACCACAATTTGTTCAACCACTCCCCAATCAAAGGGCATCTCTCATTTTCCAATTTTTTTGCCACCACAAAGAGTGCAGCTATAAATATTTTGTACAAGTCCTTTTCCTTATGATCTCTTGTCCCATCCATAACTTGATTAAAAATAGTTGTTTGCCTTTTTTCCTCCCATTAAACTATGAGCTCATTGACAGCATAGATTATCTTTTGTCCTTTTTTGTATCCCCACTGCCTATCACAGTATCTGGCACATAGTAGATATTTAATAATTGCTTATTGATTGACTATTATCTTCTCAATCTTATGCTAGACCCTCTGTGCAAAAATAATGTATTATTGAAAGTTAAAACATAGGAAAGTAGCTTCCAAAAGCAGGACTTTCTAGGATGACTCAAGTCTAAGTAAAAATAGCAGAAGCATTAATACAAACAAACAAACAAAAAAACCAAAGACCATTCTATTCTTCTTGACCAGGAATTATTAACTGAGGCTGCATGAACTTTTAAAATATGTATTTTAATAACTATATTTACAATAGTTGGCTTTGCTTTGTGATCCTTTATATTTTATTTAATGCATTTAGAAAAAAAAAAGTAATCTAAGAAAGGTGTCTTTAGTTATCACCAAACTGCCAAAAGAAATCCATGACAAAAAATTAAGAATTCATGTTCTTGTTTTCTTTGTGTTTTTTAAATAAATAATAGTATTTCTAATATAATTTTAAAAGCTACAAGTAATAGACATATACTCCAAGAAGGTTACTGACAAAAAAAGAAAAAAGAACCCTATATGCCAAAGTATTCATAACAATTCTTTTTGTGTTAACAAAGAATTAGAAACAAACTAGATGCCTCTCTACTGGGAAATAACCAAATTATGTTAAAGAAATTAATAGAATATTGCTGTATTGTAAGAAATAACAAACATGAAAAGTGCCGAGAAAAATGGAGAGATTTATAAAAATCATCGCATAGTCAAATAAATAGAGCCATAAAAACAAAATATATAGCAACAATATAACTAGAAAGACAAGCCACGAAGTGATCAAAGCTGAATGTTGGAAAAGTATAAAGAAAAAGCACTTTCCCAAAGAATAGATGAAAAAAGAAACCTCAATTCTTTGCAGTGGTGAAAGGTGTGGAACATTGACTCATTCAGATCAAATTTTTTTCTCAATGTGATGATTGATTTGCTCTTTTCTTAGCTCTTTATTTTATTTCATTTTGTTTTGTTTTGTTTAGAATTATAGTCAGGGTGAGGGAGGCAAAGGTATAAAGGTGGGAAATGTAGGTGATATTAAAATAAATATGTCAATAAAATATACTTTAAAAGCATAAACAGTTGCAGAATAGGAGACAGGCAAAGAATTTCCTCAGCTCATTTGCTTATCTAGGACAGAGAATTTGACACAGCAATTTAATAAAGAAGATCTAGAAGGTTTTTGTCTGAAGCTGCTCTTGTTCACTCCTATATTTACCTAAGCCTCCCCATTTTTATGAACTGAATAGAGTTTGATCAAAGGAAATGAGTCCAGTAATTTCTTACTGTAGTTTTTTAAATTACACCTACAAATTAAGGGTTGTTATTTTGTAACCAGCTTTAACTTTGGGGAAGATCAAAGCATCAACTATTTTTTAACTCAGTTCTGGATGATTTCGAATATTACTTTGATAGCTTAAAAAGATGTCTGAGCTTTTTTGTTCGTGTTAAATTGTGTGTTTATGCTCTTCAGTGTCATGATCTACATTTGAGCTTGCACAAAAACATAAACAACCTCTTCATAGCATTAGATTATTCTTGTTGTAGGTGTAATGAGCCCACCTCTGCCATAATGGCTGTGTGCAAATGGGTATCATACCTCCTGAAAGTCCCAAGACAGTTCTTAAAGACCAAAAGTTAGAGAAACAAACAAGATGTTTGCACCTGGGAATAGAATTTCCATATGATTTAATTCCTTGTAAAATCATGGGATCATAGTGCTAGGGAAAAGCTGTAAAGTGATTTGCTCAAGGACACACAGCTAATAATTATGAAATGGGATTTGAACTAAGACTCTCTGCCTCTTAATCCAGTGGTATTCCCACTATATCACACCCTCTAGACTGAAAGTGATTATATTAAACATGGATTAATATGAGTGTAAATATTTCCTATCAGCTCCTCTGCTCTTCATTTTTAGATTAACTATGATTTCATAAATAAATCCCATTTGGGAAAGCTCATTATCAACTTTAAGTTATAAATAGTGGACACTTATAGACACACTGAAATTACTTTCCACTAAGTTTTATATATATATATATAAAACAAGAGTTTAACTAGTCCCTTGAGATATGAAGAACATGCATGCAATAGGTCATTTGGGTACAAGAATAATCATGAACTGAGGCAGACAGAGACAGATCATAGCCTATCTTTCACATGTAAGTGCTTAGCAGGAAAATCTGACCTTGACTTGAATCAAAGGCTAGAAAGGATTGTTTGGCCATATGTTAACTTCTGGGTCAATAAGCTCAATCACCAGAAAGTGGCTCTACCATGAATCATCTTTGAGGATCTGACAATCTCCTGTGCAGGCAGTCGCCAGCTTATAAATGGGCTCCATTCCAAAAGCAAGAAAGTTGAGTTCAAAATCATAATGGATTGAGGTGGAGAGCCGGATCATAGCATATCTATCATGTAAAAACATTGTTGTTTGGAACTTAGCATTCTTTTTACATAGGAACAATTGAAATCATTTTCAGGAAGCTAGATTTCCCTGAAAAGACCAGTTTAATCCATAGTGTATCAGAAACAACTATATTTTCAAGGAAACATGAGAAAAAACATTGTTATAATTTTTTTTACTGTTTCTGTGGTTTTATTAGTGAAAATAATTCTTTCTACCAAGGCAGATGATCATCTTCTCCTTTACATGGTTGTTTGGTATAATCAAAGGTTAAATGACTGACCAGAATCACACAGGCAGTATGTGTCAAAGCTTGTACTTGAACCCAGGTCTTCCTGATTCCTGCATAGACTTTTTATCCATTATGCCAATGTCTACTGTCATAATTAAGTGATTAAACAAAGCAAAGGAAGAATAATAAATGAGGAACTGTCTCTTCTAGAAGCATTTAGGTGACACTGTGGATAGATAGCTGGATATAAAATATAGAATTAAAATCCTGCCACAGTTATTTATTAATTGTGTGACCCTGGGCAAGTCACTTAACCTCTATCTGCAGTTTCTGCCTCTATAAAATCAGAATGATAAAAGTACCAAGCTTTCCTTTTTTTAGGATGAAATGAGATATCTGCAAAGCACTTTATAAATCTCAAAGTCCTATATAACTTTATGAATGTAGTTCCATTTGTGTTTCTTTTGAAAAGTAATACTTCTGGAAACAGGTTTTATTAGGAGATGATATCTGATACTCCCTCTAGTAAAGTAATGGCAAACCTTTTAGAGACTGTGTGCCATATGCCCCTCTTTCCCACCCCCACCCAGAGACTGAGTGCCACTGCCCCACCACCTTACCCCAGACAGGGGAGGGAGGAAGTTCTCCCATTGGGCTGCTAGACAGAGGGGCTGATGAAGTGAGGAATGCTCTCAGGAGAAGCAGAGAGGGGCAAATGAGCAGCTTCCTCTAGCCCCTCTTCCTTTATAGTGGGCCATGGCATGTGTGCCCATAGAGAGCCCTCTGCGTGCCCTTTGTGGCACATGTACCATATATTCACCACCATGTCTCAAGTATCTAAGCTTTCATCAGTTCATATAGCTTCTCCCTTCTCATCATTAGCATACTCTGGCAATTTCAAGGATCTCTTAGAAGCTCTTTCCACGTTCTCACTCTCCTCTAATCTGTTCTTCACATGACTTCACTAAGCTTAGATCTAGTTGTTCCATTGCTGCCCAAACATTTTTCAACATCTTCCTATAGCCTTTCAAGAGCTCCCATCTTTGCCTAGTATTCCTTGCTCCCAGAATCTGACACCACTCCACAATGGCAACCTTATTTTGTTACAACTATCATGTCATATACTTCAGAGAAAGGGGACTACCTTTAATTCCCCCAGTACAACCTACATTTCTCTGTCTGCCTACATGTTTTTGCTGACACTGGCTGACACTGTTTCCTATGACTATCATGTCTGCTTTTTTACTCTTTGCCTGCCTGTGGAAAATTCCTATTCAATCTTAAAAAGCTATTAATTTTTATTGGTATATTTTCTTTGTCATGTTCAATCATGTCCAACTCTTCATACTCTCGTTTGGGATTTTCTTCCCAAAAGTACTTTAATAATTTACCATTTCTTTCTCCAGCTCATTTTATGGATGAAGAAACTGAGTCTAATACAGTTAAATGACTTGCTCAGAGTCACATAGCAAGTTCAGTGTCTGAGGCTGGATTTCAACTCAAGTCTTCCTGACTCCAAGCCTGAAGCTCTATCCACTGCCCCACCTAGGTTTAAAAAAAAATGAGTTTTTACATCTAAATAACTTCTGAATAGTTCCCCCCTCCCCATCTCCAAAACACAAATACACATATACGCATACCCACTGAGCCCAGGACCTTATAAAAAAAGAAAACAACCAATACAGTGATCATATATGCCGGTATTTACAAAATCCTAAATCTTTAAACCTCACCTCTTTACTGAGAGGAGGGAGGTACATTTCATCATCTTATTGTAATTATTAAGATCTTTGTGACTCAAGGCATCTTGTATAGAGTCTTCCCTGGTTCCCCTTTGTTGTTACCATGTTTTTGTTTTATCTCCTATCAGTGTATACATTTCTGAGAGGAAGGAATTTAATGTCTTATCTCAATTTTATGCCTCTTTCAGCATCTAACATAATAACCTGAATACTGTAGTCACCTATTAAGTAATTTGTTAATGAATGAATAACTCGCACATTTCTGGACACTTTCAAAGACTATCATAGGTGATGGCACTGGTCCTTTTACTGTATTTTCTTTTAAGATATATGATTATTTTTTCTTGATATATATATATATATATATATATATATCAGTGATTCCCAAAGTGGGAGCTACTGCCCCCTGGTGGGTGCTGCAGCTATCCAGTAGTTCAGTGATGGCCACACTTTTTTTGTATTACATTCTATTCTGAGTTCAATAAATAGTTTCACAATTTCCAAGGGTCACTAAGTAATATTTTTTTCTGGAAAGGGGTTGGTAGGCCAAAAAATTTGGGAACCACTGCTATATATCATTAACATGATTCTTTCAACTATCTGTTAGACTGTAAGCACTTATTCAAAATTATTCAATGCTAAGCAATGGGGATAGAAAGAAAATTTAAAAAAAACATCCCTGCACCTATAAAGGTCACATTCTGAAGACAACATGTAAGTAAACACATGTGTACATTGGTATGTATATACAAAGACAACAGGTTAAAATATATGTATGCATGCACATTCACACATAATACATGCAAAATATATAGAAAGTAATACTACAAGCAGGGAAGGCACTAGCAGTAGGGAGGACCACAAAAGGTTTCTTGTAACCTGTCAGCCATGACAAGGATAGGTGACAGAGAGAATGGGATGATTTTATATACATAGAGAAACTATAGATAGTACATGTCATATTTTTAAATATAGATAAATATATTGATGTGGATATGAGAGACAAAATATCTGAGCAAGATTGGAGATAGAGCAGGTAAAGAACATATATATGTATATATGTTCATTGAGACAAAGATTGTGTAAAATGAAATTGTTCTTGTTGTTCAGTCATGCCTGCCTCTTCTCTATTGAGGAACAGCTCTTATTATTACAAAGTTCTCTATTTATTTTAGATATGAGATCTCTATCTGAAAAACTACATATATTTTTTGCTTCTCTTATAGTTTTGTTTTTATTTGTACAGAAAATTTTAATTTAATGTAATAAAATTTTCCATTTTATGCCTCAAAAAAAAGCTATAGACAATAGCTATCCATGAGGTTTTCTTGGCAAGGACACTGGAGTGGTTTGCTATTTTCTTTTCCAGTGGATTCAGTGGGATACTCTTGTGAAGCACTCACAATTCACACACCTAGTAAGGATATGAGGCCAGATTTGAATTCAGATTTTCCTAATTTCAGACCCAGCATTCTATCCACTGAGCCACTTAGCTATCTCTAAAGTGGAAATAACCACATTGTGACTAGCACAAATGAATATTGGCATAGAGGGCAATGTAGAAAAGATGGTGCTTTTATTATCTCAATTCTGTAGTCACGTTGAATAACACAGGAAATACAGGTGGAAGCTGGAAGGATTCCTCAACAACTTAAAGTCTTCAAGAGTTGCTTTGCCAATAAAAGTACAGATATGCAATGTGTACATGTGTATATATTTGGGGCAGGAATCCTACAATGATAGTGTCACAGATTTGAACTGGAAAAGAAAATAAGAAGCCATTAACTCTATCAGCTTTGTTTTATAGTTTAACTGATTCACAGAGAAGTTAGGTGACATAATTAGGGTTATACTGATAGTAAGCACTAGAGGTAAATTTTGAACAGAGGTTTTCCTCACTCTGAGATTGGCTTTCCATCTTGTCTGTTTGTCTGTGCCAGTAATTAATAAATATTTTGGGGAATGTGGCTCTAATCTGTGATCTCAGTTGGCTCTTTCCTAAATTACTTTGGAACTCCTCCCCTACATCTACCTCTCAAATAGATGTATCTGTATTCAAGTCTATATTCAAAAGCAACCAAATAAAAAGTTAGGGAAGAGCTACTGAATGTTTTTCAAGTGAGAATTAGATGGCTTAAAATGACCCTATGTTTATTTCCTTTGATTTTCTAAGTTACTTAGGTACAGCTTTAATTTATATCTTCACTTAATATGAATCCAGAAACACACTTAGGAGAGTTTATTGCAGTGTTTTTTTGTTGTTGTTGTTGTTGTTTTGGAAAAGAGATACTTTAGAGATGTCATCCATGAAAGCAGAATGCCAGCAAAAGACTTAAGACTTGAGTGCCTTTTGTTTGGAAATGGATTGCTCAATTGGACTGAATGTTCTCTTTGATAGAAAGCTGGCCTTTAGTGAACAATATCTCTACTAAGAGCTTATATTCTTAATGGAAACACACACACACTTGCTTTTGGAGGTTTTATTTAAGAATCTCCTTCAATCCATTCCCTCTTTCCCCAACTTTTTTTTTAATTATTGGACTTAGAATTTTTATGTGGCATTTTGTTTTAGACAAAATATCTCTGATTTGAAATGTAGGCTTCTCCCAGAAGTGCCTTTTTTTCTAGGCATGTTAGGATTTAAAATAGAAAACCTTTAACTAAATAGATAAACCTTGAACTTAATGATACCTTTCAACTTATCAGTTATTTTAAATAGATTGGGAAGTGTGGTGGTCTTTTTCTTCATGCCTTTTAATAGAAGAAACAGAGATTTATTCTCTAAATTTCAGTTGACATGGAAACCACCTAAAATCTCCAGATTTGATGCAAAGGATTTTTGGAGGAGGGAAGGATATTTTAGGAATGAGAAAAGTAAGCCCCAGAAAGGTTAGGTGATTTGTCTGAGGCAGTCACTCACTTACCTAGTTAATGGGAAAGGACTAGTAGACATAGGACTTTGACTCCAATTCAATTGCTTTTGCTGCCCTCTTCCCTAGCTGAAAATGCTCTCTCCCTGCCAAATTATCTTATATTCACATAGTAAGGGCTTAAAAATTTTGCTTACTGAATTGTTTGTTGAATTGACTATTTTTGTTGGGCAGCTAGATGGCAAGTGGATAGAACAATAAGCCTAGAATCAGAAAAACTCATCTTAGTGAATTCAAATCCAGCCTCAGGCACCTGCTGTGTGATTCTGGGTTTGTTACTTACCTCTGTTTGCCTCAGTTCCTCATCTAAAAAATGAGCTGGAAAAAGAAATGGTAGGCCATTCTAGTATCTTTGCCTAGACACTAGTTGACCTAAAAACCATTACTTCCAACAATGTTCTAAAGCCTATCATAGGCAGCTAAAACTATCATTTGGGAGATAGACCCAAATAACAAAAAAAAAAAAAAAAGTTCAGTTTAATTGAACAAAGAATTCAGCAAACAAATTTTTTAAGCACTTACTATGTGAATATATATATATATACACATATATATATACATAATATATTTCCATGTTCATCATGTTATGAAAAAGTTATTTTTCTAGAGAAAAATTCATTGAGGAAATAAAGTAAAAGAATGGCATGTTTCAATTTATATTCAGATTCTTTATCTTCCTTATCTGGTTATCTTCCTTATCTTTTTTTGTCATGAGTCCATTGGAATTGTTCTGGATCTTTGCCTTGTTTATAGTAGAGTCATTCACAGTTGATCATCATACACTATTGCTACTGTGTACAACACTTTATTGGTTCTGCTCATTTCACTTTTCATCACTTTATGTAAATCTTTCCAAGTTTTTTTTATCATCTTGTTTGTCATTTCTTATGACACAGTAGTATTCCATTTCAAGCATAAACCATAACTTGTTCAACAATTCCCCAACTGATGGATATCCCTTCACTTTCTAGTTCTTTACTACCCCCAAAAAGAGCTGCCATAAATATTTTTGTAAAGGTAGGTTTTTTCCCTCCATGCTATATTATTTGGTGATTTTATCATCTCCTCTGAATCCAATTATCTTCTCTATGTAGATGATGGATTCCAAGGTATACATATGCAGCCCTAGCCCACTCCTGAACTCTAGTTCTTAATTATCAACTGCCTCTTGGACATTTCAAAGTAAATGTCTTATAGGCATCACAAATTTAATGTGTCCAAAATAGAACTCACTATCTTTGGACACTACTTGTCCCCTATTCTCAGCTTCCCTTATGCTTTGGAAAATATTACCATCTTATAATCATCCAGACCCACAACACTGGTGTCATCCTCAAATTATACTGTCACTCAACTCAAATGTCTACATCATTGCCAAATTTTGCTATATATACCTTTACAACATCTTTCATATGTATCTCCTCTTCAGTCACAAAGCTACCACCCTTAGTATAGGACTTCATCATCTCATGCCTGGACTATTGGAATAGCCTTCTAATTTGTCTTCCTGATTCAAAATCTCCCCACTTCAATTTATGTTCCAGTTAGAGTATGATTATAATATGCCCACTACTCAACAAACTCCCATGGCTCCCTATCACTTCCAGGTTTAGGTTTAAAATCTTTTATTTGGCATTGAAATCTTTTCAAAACCTAACTCCTTACTCTCACACTAACAATTTAGCTATACTGGCCTGCTTCCTGTTCCTTGTTTGTGTAACAAGTGAATCTGGGAAATGTATAAAACTACATTTCCCGTGATCCAACATGGTCCAACGGGTTTCCGTTTCCGACGTCTTGACGCAGGGGAGCGCTTAAATCTCCTGGGTTAGGAGGGAGTGCTCTCTTTTTGGCGAGTAGCGCTTGGCTAGGAGACAGTATGGAGGCGGCAGTTTTGAATGCTTACAAGCGCGTGGTCTAATGATTTTATCTATCAACATGGCTTTAATTAAAATACTAATATATATTATTATACAAGCCTTTATCATTTTTAATTCTTACATTTGTGACATTCCATTTCTAGTCTTTCTCATCTCTGTTCTCAGTCTTTATACTTGCTGATCCTCATAGCTATATTTCATTGATATTTCCCTGGATTCCTTCAAGATTTAGTTCAAATCTCACTTTTTATAGGAGACTAAGATCACCTTCAAACTATTCTGTCTGTGTCTTGTATGTACCTATATGTTTTCTCTACCCACCATGACCCCCATCAGAATGTGAGCTCTTTTAGAGCAAATATTATTTTTGTTTGCATCATATGCTCTATGCTATGTGCAGAGGGCCTGGCTTATAAAAACACTAAACAAATTCTCCTTAACTGATTGACAGTCACTTACATACACATGTGTGCATGTGTGTATGTATGTATGTATATATGTATGTTTTAAGGCTGGTGTTATTACAGTATCAGGAACACTGTCCCTGGAGCTAGAAGTTTCAGGTTTAAATTTCACCTCTAATCATTCTTGGATGAGTCACTTGACTTATTTAGCCGAACCAAATGTACTCTGAGGTCTCTTCTATTTGTTTAGATGTGTGATCTTGTGATCCTGGAGAATTCGAGGTTTGTATAGGAAGTTTGACAGAACACTAAGGGCATTCCTCATACATGTGATGTTCCCCAGTAAGTTCCTGAGAGAGTAGTTGCTTCATTTCATTTCTCTGGACATCATATTTCATACAAAGGACAATGTGGCTATAATTTTGGCCTCTTCCTGAATGAACATTCTTACATTCCTTTAGTTAGAATCTTTGGGGAATATTGTAAAATTCAAAAGGAAAACCTAGTTTCACAATTTCACTCCAAAACAACTTAAGTTTCCTGTTGTTTACTTTCTTAAAAATAAATAGCCTTTTGACCTGAGAGTGTTAAGTCATTAGATTGCATCTGTGGTTCACTGCATCCTGATAAGTTCATCTGGGATCAATAATAATGTTTCTCTTTTTAAGGAAGTAATTTTAGTGAGATGTGCAGATCTCTGTTCACTAAGCACTAGAGGAGAAGCCGACAGCAACTGTATTTGTTTTTGTTTTTGCTTTTTTATTGTACAAGAGCTTTATTGTTTTTCTTCAACATTGATGTATAATTTGCTTTTATAAAAAAAAATCATGACAATTATGGAAAGATTACCAGATTTTCTACCAAGACAATCATAGACGAAATAATAAGGATTACAGAATAAAATGCTTATTTGAATGATAAGACATCAGTCATTTGAGGTTTCAAGAGGAAGAATGCAATCTTCACCTCCAGAGAAACAAATATCTTTTTATATCCCCATACCAAATGTAGATGAGGCACATAATTAAGCCTCTACCAAATCCCTTTATGCTCAAATGGCATTATCATGCTATATAGTTCTTCAGTTTCTGAGGCATTTTGTGATCATGTGCACATTTTCTATTTTATCCTTTACATAGAACACTAATGAAAGGCAAAAAAGAGCTCCATAGTCAGGCCTATTAATTGTGAGCACATATTTCAACAAACAGCACTGCAATCTGAAAAGCCAAAGCATAGCCTGTGTGGCACTTACCCTTATTGCTTTCTCAGATGCAGGTCACTGCAGAATTGATTTTCTAAATTATTTTTATTGCCTTCTTCCACTCTATGGAATTCATGAATCAAATACCCCCAGCGTACCTTTCTTTAACCTCTAAATTTTTATAAATATATTTTCAGATCCTAGAGTTTATTGGCTCAGCCATATTGGTAGGATGATATAAGGAAATATTCCTGACCATATAATGTTATACCATGAGAAAAATCTCTCCTTATCTAACCATCGAGTTTTCCCAGTACTTAACCAGGAATCCCATTTGCATTTATGCCTTCACTTTCTAGATAATTCTTGTAAAAATCCTCTTGTCTATATTCTTTTTTTCAATAGGTTCAAAATATTAAATGTTATTGAATCTTTCTTTGACCATTAAGATTATAAGAATAATAGATCTAAAGTTAAAAGGGATCCTTCATTTTATAGATAGAGTAATAAAGGACCATAGAATTTAAATACCTGACTCCACATAATAGTGGGAGAGGCATAATTGAAACTCAGGACCTCTGAATCTAAATCCTTTTCTTCTAAATCATGCTAAATAGGTTCATCTCCTAAGATTACATATCTTAGACTATCTTTGCTCTCTCATTTTCTGTCTTTATATGTCTGCGTCTCTGTTTATCTTTATTTCTGTGTGCTGTCTGTCTCTATCTCTTTTTCTCTCTGTCTGTGTTTCCCTTTCTCTGTCTCTATTGCTCTGTCTCTCTGTCTGTCTTTGTCTCTGTCTCTGTTTCTCTGCCTGTCTGCCTCTCTCTCTCTCTCTCTCTCTCTCTCTCTCTCTCTCTCTCTCTCTCTCTCTCTCTCTCTTTCATATATGTGTGTCTGTGTTTGTGTCTGAGGCCAGATGTGAATTCAGGAAATCTTCCTAATGTCAGGCCTGGCGCTCTATCCACTGGGCTATCTAGCTGCCTGATGTGACCGTGGGCAAGTCACTTAACCCTGTTTGCCTCAGTTCCTCATCTGTAAAATGACCTGGAGAAGGAAATGACGAACTATTCTAGTATCTTTGCCCCAAAAGCCAAGAATCAGACGCAACTTTAAAATTACTGTTCAACAACAAATAAGAATCTTTCTTGACCCTTAAGCAGATTCCCCAGTCACAGTTTAAAATAAATCATTGACAAATATCCAATTAATTGTAGATTCTGAGTAGCTCGGTTTTAGTTAATTGATATTTTGCTGTACCAACTGAAAAAATAAATTAACATGAGACATTCTTCTCTTTGAATAAATTAAAAGAATACCTATAGAAGTGGATTTTTTCCAAGGTATTCAGTGACATTGCCTGACAATGGGTATCTCACTGCCTGTTTCACATATTATACTATCTCTGTTTACTACTATTGGAATGGGGGGAAAAAAAGGATTCTTTTTATCTCTTTTGGTTTCTTCTTTCAAATTTTTGCCTAAAGCTACTTTGAAAAGAGCTTATAATCAGAATGTTTTGTAAACAGTTGAATCATCCCTTTAGGTTTTAAATGTTGCTTAGGAAAGAGGCAGCATTTTTATTCTTTCACCAAGTTCTGTCATCTTGTTACAAAGTCAGGCATCCTGGCAATCTTGTTTCCATATCTTCATCAAATAACCAATTGTTTCGATAATCATGTCATAAGCAGATAATATTTATCATTTCAGTGGACCAACCAAGTATTGGCTAAACATTTAAAAATGCTCAATAGGCAGCTGTGGCCCAGTAAGAAGGTACAAGCAAAGTTAAAGCTTTCATGGTATTAGCAGCCATTCTTTGTGGTTTCAAAGATGAGTAGGTTTAGTAATGTCTTTGATGTTTAAATACTGTGATAGCAGAGCTGTTTCAAATAACATTTAATAGGCCATTTCTAGTTGAAATGGTGGTTTGGGGAAGAAATTTCCAAGGCCAAGAACCTTAGACTATCTCTAGGGTGCCAGGAACTCCACTAACTTTTTTCCCCCCCCTGAGAACAGAAAAGATGCAGGACCAATAAACATTCATAAATTTCAAGAAGTCTGGACAGATATGTTTTCATTTATTTCTTCGGTTCAATTAAAAGATTATTCCATTTTCCTGCAGGGAATATTTTTCATGGTACATTTAATTTATTGCTTTATTTTACAGATTATTAGTTTTTAACATTTTGTCATAAAAATGAAGTTTTCAGTTACATATTACCTTTGGCAAGGTATGTAATTTCATATTGTTTTACTTTTAAGTATTCTAAAATTTTTATTTTGTACATAATCTTAACACAACCAAATATTTTTCAGCTAGGTATAGTTTTTATTTTTCATATGTCTTTTTGATAATATCTTAAAATATCCAATCTCTAAAGTCTCTTCCAAATTTGAAATTCTTTTATGTAGTAAGGTAAACAAATTATATGCTATATGATGCTAAAAGTTATGGCTTAAGGTTTTAGAACAGTTTAAAATTTGGTGGTATGAATTAATAATTAGATACATGGAACCTTGAAAAATTGATTTAGTATGAATACTTTTAATAGCAGACTAAGAAATATTTATGTTTTTTTTTAAAGTTTTTTTCAAAGAATAGCCCTATGTGAGTTTGAAAGGACCTAACCTCTTAAAGATCCTGTAGCTCAGAATTTGTTTATAGAAAAGTTAGAGAACCAAACTCAGGTTTTTTTTTAATTATGTCTCAGCAATGAATCAGTTCTTCAACACATATTTATTGAGTCCCTATCAGATTTGCAACACTATGCTAGGAACATTGGAGACAGAGAAGAATAAAAAAAAAATCATAGAGGATTTGGCTTCATAAGTGTTAAGATCATAGACCTAGACCAGGAGGGGATCTCAGATGTCATTTTGACCAAGCCCCTCATTTTACAAATGAGGAAATATATGGCAGGGTAGTTAGATGGCACAGTGGATAATAGAGTGCCTGGCCTGGAGTCAGGAAGATGAGTCTTCCTGAGTTCAAGCCCAGCCTCAGACACTTATTAGCTGGGTGACCCTAGGAAAGTCACTTGATTTTTCTTGCCTCAAGTTTCCTTACCTGTAAAATAAACAGGAGAAGGAAATGGTATATTACTATGGTATCTTGGTCAAGAAAATTCCAAAACGAAGCACAAAGAATCAGACATGATTGAAAAATGAAAGAACAACCAAAAAAAAAAAGCCTGAAGAATGCATTTTAAACCTGCATCTTTTGACTTCTGAGGCAATTGACTTTCTACTGTAACATACTGCCACTTAGTACTTTTGTAGCCTTAAATAAGTCACTCAATCACAACTAGGCCTCCAATTCTCATCTGTAAAATGAGAGAGTTGAACTATTTAATTTCTAAGGAACTTTCCAAAACTAATTTTATGATTATTGGATCCAGTTTTCCATTAGAAACTTCTAGTCTAGTTGAGGAAAGAAAAATTAGAAGCCAGAAAATTATGGAATCAATTAAGCTGTGACTTAGATTCTTCTACAGAAGAAATTGAGGATGAAACCAACCCTAGTTTTGAAATAGATTGAGAAATATTGGATTTATTATTGGATTATCTATCTTTCTTCTTTAGATTATAATCTGCCATACAAATACCCAAGAATTATAAGAATAGAATTTTTTTTTTCCCAGAATAAGGCTTCTCCTTCATTTCCTCATTTTTAATTCTGCCGTGAATTAGCAACCCTCCTGCTTTCAAAGGCTCTTCTAAGACTGACTGTGCCAGGGAACACAGAAGGCAGAAATTAGAAGAGAAGCCAGTTGCTTGTAATTGGCTAATGGAGGAAGAGCTTTTTTTCACTTTTCTACTCAACTACTGCTAAAACACCTCTTTTCTTCCTTAAATATGTACTCTCATGAGCCTGGTAATATATTCGTGTCCGTCCTTCAATATATTTCAACTTGATGGGGAATCATGAGCAATTAATTGAGACTATAACCATTACTCATACTCTTATCTCTTGAATATAAAGTTCTTAAGTACCAAACCTGTAACTTGAAAGTACATAGAGATCATATAAAAATAACATTTCGGTCACATAAAAATATGTCCCTTCTCTCTAGTCTTGCTTACATAGTCTCATAGCTCTCTTTAACTAGCATTTTATTTCATGCATACTTTTTTAAAGTACAAAGCATAACTGAGAGATAGGCAAAATATTAAAACACCTAGATAGGCCTCAGTTAACTTCACTCTGGTTGCTTGTGATTCTGATTAAGTTGTATTAATGAGTGAAGTTAATAACCATAAAGTTTAATAAAGTTTTCTATAGTTAGTAGGAGGTCTAGCCCCAGTTATTCATCTAACTTTCCTAATAATGCAATCAGGGGGAAGAAGAGGAAATGCCACGAATACGTATGATAATGTAAGTGTCTTTTTAAATTTCATAACTAAAAATATTAAAACTTGTAAATATTCAGCCCCTTAAATTTAAAAAGAAAACATACTGTTATGCCTCTGTAACTCAAAACAGCAACACCGGTACACCCATTAATTTAGAAGAATGTGGGATTTGTTTTAGCCATTACCTATGAAAGCTTTTATCCACATGTAAAAGGGTTCTTCTTGTTGTATTCCAGGAACCATTTTTCCTAGTGATTTCTATCAAAGGTTGGATTATTTCTACATACATTGAAGGGCAGACTTTTGTTAGGCTGTGGGTGAAACTGTATGGATTTGTAGTCCTTTCCAGCTGTTTGATTCTTAATCATAAAACAGAATATATTTTGGACCTAGAAAGGACTTGAGTTAGCAGCTAAGTTCCCTTCCTCTCATGTTACAGATAAGAAATCAGATCCAGAAAGATGTGGTACCTTGCCCACGGTTATTTAGGAGTCACTAGTCATTGTTGGCCTTGAACTCTAGTTTTTCCTAGGATTCTTTGAGCATTCCTCATAAGAGTAAATAAGCTTTAGCTATCCTTGTTATTTTACTTACAATATATTTATATCATAAATGTATGTATATTTTTCTTGTTATATAAAATTCTTTCAATCTGTATGGTGATGATACTTCTAAACCCAATGCCTTTATCTTTTTTTTCCCATCTCTCAATATACTACCTTCTTAATCCTGTAGTGTACAATTGTTCCTCTGAGTGGAAAAAAAGGAGTATGCCAGAAAAAAACTATTCTTGTAATCTCTGGCAACAGATCAAAAGCTATTTGAGTAAAGATAAACACAAAAAAGAGAGGGGAAAATTTTATTATAGCACTCTCCAAGCTACAACTCATTATCTTCCTTATCTTCCTTCTCTACCCCTTTTTAAGGATGCAAAATTGGCCACTAACAGATATGAACTTTGTCTTTCTTTAACTTTTTTTTGTATTCACAACACTTATTTGGTCACTTATTCTCTCTCTAAAATATGTTTTGAACGGGCAGCTAGGTGGTTCAGTGAATTGAGAGCAAAGCCTAGAGACAGGAGGTCCTGGGTTCAAAACCGACCTCAGACATTTCCTAGCTGTGTGATCCTGATCAAGTCACTTAACCTCCATTGCTTAGCTCTTACTGCTCTTCTGCTTTGGAACCAATACACAGTATTTCTTCTAAGACAGAAGGTAAGAGTTTAAAAATTAATAATAATATAAAATATGTTTTGAAATATTTTTGCCTAGATCCAGCAGGTGTTTGGCTTTAATAGGAACAGATAGAAGAGGTTAGAAGTTCAGAGACCCTCACAAACATGTTAAGTTACAGCTGACAGGAAGAAGGTTCAATGACAGATATGTTTGTCTTTGGGATCTTAGTCAAGTAGTTTAGCAACCAGAATAAAATAAAGTGACAGCTTCTCTCTAAACAACTTAACTCTTTCTCTCTTTACCCATTCTTTTCTCTCAAGTATCAAAAAAAATAGCTAAGTATTGAATGTTTCTAGAGCAATAGTGATGCCCTGGCAAAGGACATGGATATAGAGGTGAACATGAAGTTTCTTTTATGTGAAAAACATACACATGAGAAACAAAGTGTTCCTTATGTGGCCAAATTCCTCTTTCTGAACGCTCCCTGTCTTCATTTGTTTTGTTCCTAGCAGGGGGCATAATCTGGGATTGTGGTGTACATTTAATTATCAAAACTAAATTTTCTTCATCATTTCTCTTAGTGCTCTTTAATCTTTACCTACTGGTCAGCCAAGCTATGACTCCAGTCTGTTGTTGTTGTTCAGTTTTTTCCAGTCATGTCCAACTCTTCATGACCCCTTTTAAAGTTTTCTCACCAAAGATACCAAAATGGTTTGCCATTTCCTTCTTCAGTTCATTCGAGAGATGAGGAAACTGAAGCAAACAGGGTTAAGTGACATGCCCAGGGTCAGATAGCGAGTATGTATCTGAGTTCAGATTTGAACTCAAGAAGTTCATTTTTTTCCATCTTTCTGGCTCCAGACCCAGAATTCTATCCACTGAATCACCTAGCTACCTCTGTCTGTTACAACACAAACATCGGTGGTGGTGGTGATAGTGTTGTGGGAAACTGAGAGGAAGAAAGAACACCTTGCTTCTCTTGACTCCCTACCAGCATCTGGTGGTGGCATAGCTTCAAATTTTCTGATTTAAGCCAGATTTCAGTCAATTAGAGTCAACATAGAAATATGTTCAATAATCCTAGAATAGAGGGCTAATTTCATTGAATTAGACATTCAGTAAACCATTTTTCTCCCAGATCTATGCTTTGAATGGTCAGTTTTATCACATTAAAGACAGTGGATACAGTACTGGGTTGAGAGTCAGGGTTCAAATCCCAACTCAAACACTTACTAGCTCTTTCTCTCTGGGAAAGGTCATTTCACTTCTACATGTTTGTGGCAGTTTCCTAAGATTCTTCTGCTAAGTCAAGGACAGTTGAGATGAATGCTGGTGGCAGGCAGAGCAAATCACAGATCCTTTGTGTATTTATCAAATAATGTAGGAATGAATGCCAGATTAGCTATGTTGAGCTCAAAAATGGTCCTGTTTGTATTATTGAACAAGATTGTTGGAAAATACAGAAATTCTTGAAAATTGTCACTGTATTACAGTAGTCAGATGAATGCACTTCTACCAATATGTGTCATAGATATCATATCCGTAGGTTTATATTACCTAAGAGACTCAAGTTAAGTCCATCTAGAAGGAGATGAAACTGGTGTGGCACCTCACCATATAATTAAGTATCCCTAAATCAAGACAACTATATTTGGTGCTCAAGATCCAACTCTCCTGCATTGAAACAAGGCCTATCATCATACTTACTGAGCAGCCCTAGACAAGCCATATGCCTCTGCTTAAAGGCAGGCAAAGCTATGAGGATCACTGTTTTTTTAACTATGCAAATTTGTTACAAAGAGTCTGTTTTTTATTTTTGTTTTATTTTTCTTCCCCCATGGGAGAAAGAGCAGGGACAATCACTTGAGCTGTCAGAATTAAAAAAAAAAATTGGACGAAAAAAGGCAGGTCATTGAAGCATTTTTTAATGCACAGAAACCAGAAGGAAACACAGACAAGCATGACAGCTTTGAAAATTACATGTTGTCTTTATTGTGCTTAAGAAAAATAAGTTCTGTGTACATTATAGAGATTGATGGATTCATGCACAATTCTTTTTGTTCTACTTTCTAAATGAAAAAGTTTATTTTATTTGTCATTTGTTAAGTTTGGTAAAAAAATAATTTTAATTGTTTAAAAAAGATAAAGCCTGCTAAAACAGCATGGATTCTAGCAAACAATTTGGGTCAAGACTTGGTGTGAACCCTGTGATTTCGACTTTGTGCCTAATTATATGACCTTCTCTTGCAATCTTTTTGTGTCTTGCCTCTGTGTTTAGGATCATTGGTAATTGATGACTTTGAATCTAATTACCCTCTTAATCAAGGTTTTTTTTTAGGGAGGCATTCCCCACTTTTTAACACATAGTAAGCACTTGATCAAATGTTGATCAATTGATGTTAAAAATCCCTTCTTTGGATATGGCTTTACACATGTGGATTATTCTTATCTCCTATGATATATCAGGCAAATTAGGAAACATCATACTGAATCAATTACCTCTTTTTAGTGCTCAGACAAAATGATTATTTGAAATCATATTTCAGGAATTATGTATTATATTTATAATAGGCGATGTTATTATAGGACAGCATGTGGGCATTCCTGGCAGTGAATTAGATCTTGGATCTCAGATCATAGTTGTAAGAAACCTCAGAGATAATAGAGTCCTTCCTTTTAATTTTATAGATTAGTAAATCGAGATCTTCAAAGGTCATACCAATAAGCATCTTTGTGTGATCTGAATCTGTGTTCTCTGACCAGTATTCTTTTCACTATATTATTTTTAAAAAATAACACTTATTTTTGGTCTTAGAATTAAAACTAAGTATCAGTTCCAAGGCAGAAGAGTGGTAAGGGCTAGGTAACTGGGGCTAAGTGTCTTACCCAGGGTCACATAGCTAGGAAGTATCTGAGGTCAGATTTGAACCCAGGACATCTCATCACATGGCCTGGCTCTCTATCTACTGAGCAGCCTAGCTGTCCCTCCACTATACTTTCTCCCTCATTGCTCTCTTCTTAAGGCATTGTATTTGGGAGTCTAACAACTATATTCTGTATTTGAGTGACCCTAAAAAGGTCAAATAATTTCAAACTCCTTCAATTCTCTCATTTTCAGAGTGGGTGGTGGTGGACTAAATATTTTCTAAGGCCTCTGATCTCTTTAAACCATTTCTAGGTTTTAGTATTTTTTCCTCTCAGAAAAGCCAGCTCTCTGAGATGAGTAGGGAAAATATTATTATCCTAATGTAAAAAATTAATGAAGTAATATACACAGAGGTCAGTGACTTGCCCAAGGTCAAACAGCTAGTAATAATAATAGCTAACCTTTATGTAAAGCTCTAAGATTTGTAAAGCATTTTACATATTTCTTCATTTTATCCTAAAGGCAACAGGGAGTTCTGAGAGCATTTTGAACAAGGGAGTGACATATGGTCTATCTTCTGCTTTAGCAATATTACTTGAACTACTGTGTGAAGGATAGCTTGAAGAGAAGAGACTGGCTGGAGAGAGGGAATTCGATTAGAATTTCTTTTGAAATAATTCAGTGAGAAATGATGAGGAACTAGTAAGTGAACACTGGTTGTGATTATGCAGTGAGGTAAAGAGAAATACTAGAGAATCAATAAGATTTGGCAACAGCTTGGACATAACAAGATTAAGGATTAAGAAGCCAAAGATAAGGATAAGATTGAGAATTTAGATGACTCTCAGGATAGTGGTGTCCTTGGAAGAAAAGGGGAAATTTTGCTCATAGAAGCCTACAGTTAGAACTAGAAGGAACTATAGAAGGGATTGAGTCTATCCTCTCAGATAAGGAAACTGAGGCAGAAAAGATAAGCGACCTATCCAAGGTTATAAAAAAATTAAGTGGCAGGGGAAACAAGGTAGCTCAATGGATTGACAGCCAGGTCTAGAAACAGGAGGTCTTGGGTTCAAATCTGGCATAAATACTTCCTAGAAGTATGATCCTGGGCAAGTCACTTAAACCCTATTGCCTAGTCCTTACCACTCCTCTGTCTTGGGACCAAAACACAGTATTGATTCTAAGACTAAAGATAAGGGTTTAAAATGGTAGAGTTGGAATTCAAACCCAAGACCAAATCCAGTGCTCTTTTCAGTACATTAACTTCAAGGAGGAAGTTGGTATTGAGGTAAATTGATGAAGTAAGATCTGGATTGGATCTGTGGAGTTTGAGATGCCTATAGAAAATCATTTTGGTTCTTTGTGAAATGATTTGGTGGTAAAGAATCAGTGCGACTCTGGAGAAAGACTAGCACTGGACTTATAAATGAGAGAATGGGAATAGGCTGCATTAGCAATGATAATTGAACCTATTCTAATACATGAAGGTTGGATTAAATTAATATTATAAGGAATTAAATGAATATTAATAACTTTGCTTCCAGAGAACTAAAATGGAAGTGAAAACTCAGAAAATAATTTTTTTCTTCTCCCAATTTTCACTTAGTTCTGAAACAAAGAAAAGTAAAGGAGTAAATATAATATTATTTATTATTTTCTTTACCCATTAACTATACTTTAAAACCAAAGCAAGTCCATAAGATTCTCATTAACACGTTTTAAAAAAACTCTTCTCACCTGTTATATTCCTTACTAGGATTGAAATACTTTGGACAGATCTAAGAGAACCCAAGTGAGCAAAAACACAAACAAGTGGTGGGACATCATGTTGAATTGAATTATAAACCTTAAAGAGCTTCACTTAAAATGCAAGTTATTATTTTCCATGATGCCTTAAAAAATATCAAGGTTACTTTGAAATTCATAAACCTAAGTAGACCAAATTGACAAAGACAAAATAGATATTCTCCTTTTCAATATGTTTTTGTTTTCGTTTCCTTATTTATGAAGTTCTGCTACCTGAACAATGAACATTGCCAGTATTTGGAAGCGGTAATAGTGTAGCGTATTGTATTGCCCATGCATTAAAAAGCTCCTAGGGGAAGACAATGCTATGGCTTAGGAAGACTGTTTGAAGAGACTAAGAGTAGAGATTTGGGCAGGGGGCTGGTATGATAGCAGAGCTGCTATGTGGAAGAGGGAAAGAAACATGATTTTTAGAAGATAAAGTACTGGAATTGGAGTCAGAAAGAAGAGTTTTGGCTCTAACTCCGACAATTCTGGTTTTGTAACCATAGGCATTTAGCCTTTCTTCACCTCAATTTTCCCATTACAAAATGCACCTACTTCACAAGGTTATTAAGAGAACCAAGTTAGATCATTTAGGTGAAGCCCTTTGCAAACCTTAAAGTGCTATATAAATGTGTTATTGTTACTGGTGGACTTATTTTTCTTGACCCTGGGGCAGCATGTCATCCTGGACAAAAAGTCGGGCTTAGAACCAGAAAAACTTGGGTGCAAGGCCCATCTCTGACAACCAAGTCATTTAATCTCTAGGCAATTGTCTTCAGAAGATGGAAAAAAGGTGATGACCTGTGTCAAAGGGAGTATCCTCATCTGTGAGTACTCTATAGCCATGAGGTCTTAGGTCCAGTCCTTGTCCCTTTCCTTTTGTAAGGGTAAGCTTGAAGCATTTTAGCTCTAATACCTTAAGTAGAGAAGAACATTTTTTTATTCAATTAAATAATCAGAATTGAGTGAGAACAGGACTTGTATAACTACTTCAATCAATGAAAGCATTGTTTGAGAGACTAGGTCATGCCCTAAGCAATTTGTAAAAAGGAGGATGCTATCTCAGAACCAATTTGAGAGATTGGAGCAATCACACATTTTGCTCTTCAAATTTATGCTGGTATTTTCCAGAGAAGCAAAAGGAGATATGAACTGTGGCAGAGAACAGACATATAGAAAAAAATAAATAACTTTAGAGGCAATTTAGAAATGAAGACTCCAGACTGCGGGGAGTTCCCTTTAAAATTCCCTGAAAAGACAAACTCTTTTGCCCACTTTGCCCTTCCTGTCTATCCACAAGCACTATAACTTAGTGTTGCTATTCAGTTATTTCAACCACAACTGATTCTTCATGACCCTGATTGGGTTTTCTTAGCAAAAGATACTGGAGTGTCTTGCCATTTCCTTCTCCAGATCATTTTATAGATGAAGAAACTGAGGCAATCAGGATTAAGTGTTTTTCCCAGGGTCACACAAGTGTCTGAGGCCAGCTTTGAATTCAGGAAGGTCAGTCGGCTTGGAGTCAAGCATCTATCCCTGTAAATTTAAGATTAGGCAAAAGCCCAACTTCTTCCTTAAAGGTTAAGAATCTTTCTCACTGGAGACTGAGAATGATTGTGACTGAACTCATAACTTTTTATTTAAATAAACTACTTAAAACCCAAGAGGAATGAACCGAGTTGACCTTAGGAATCATTATAGTGCCCCCAGTCTTAAAATGATCTAATGGTTTTAACATGGTGTTATACTTTCTTGGCTCTTAGCAGAATTTAGGAGAAGAATTTGAGAGAATCAGATTTTGATTTGATGCAAAGGAAAGCTTAAGTATAGATATGCCAAAGTGAAATTAGCAAGTTCCCTAAAATGGAAGATTCATACAGGAAACATTTGTCAGGAATACTTTAGAAAAGCTATTTGTTAGATTAGGTAACCTATTATATACCTTCCAGTTCCCACATTTAATCAGTCTTTGAACCTCAAGCTTCTGACTCCAAGCCTCAGTGCATTTTGAAGTAAGTCACAGTAACTCCCCCTACATAAGGAACAGAGAAGAATCCCAGTTTTTTGTTTACACTTTTTTGCACTGCTGCTGAGGTAATTGATCACCGTGTTTAATTAGTATGAAAAAGCTCCATCTGTTTGTTCAGTTTAACTGCATCCCAACCATGAAAATGAAAAGCAAAACATCATAAACAAAAACTTCAAGAAAAACCAACAAAAGATAAATCAATTCACCTTGTTTAGTTTGAGGAAAGTTAAACACAGAAGAGTTTCTTAAACTATCTAAGTGAAATAATCTCCATGGATCTCAATGTTTACCTGGGAAGGGATGACTTTACATAAAGCAATTTCTGATACTGCCATTATGGATAATAATGAGGAATCAGTATATTATCCCCAGAGTAGTCACAAGTCCTCCTAGGCCACCTTGTCATCACTAAATCTAAATTGAACATAGATTGTCTGTGGTGGCTCCTGCTACCCTCTTTAAATACACGCCTTTGCCATCCATACTTAAAATGCCTTTACGCTGACCCTCCAAGTGACATAAATAACCTTGTCGGTTCATGTATTGAGTTAATATTTCTATCCTATTGTCAGTGTGTCCTAAATATGTACAGCCTTTTTTAGATTCAAAACTACCGTAAGGCAGTAGATGAAAGTCTATGCAATGCTTTATAGGGCCTCATTCAAAATAGATGTTTAATGAGCATGCCTTTTGAGGATAATAGTATAATAATTCATCTTTTTCAGAATTCAAAACAGAGTAAGCCCAAAAGGTTTCTAGTTATATAAGCCATTGCAACTAATAAAAGAGCTTATATTTACGTTTTAAATTTTTGAAAGTCCAATATATATATATATGTCTATATATATATATGTGTGTGTGTGTATATACATATTTACATATATGTATATATAATTTAATTTGAGCTTTACAGTCAACCTTTGAGATAACTGCTTTGATTATCCCCATTTTACAGATGAGAAACCAAGGCTCAAAGATGTTGGGACTTGCTCCCATGTCAGAAAGCCAGTGTCAGTGGCAAGTTGAACTCACATCTTCCTAACTCCATGTCCTCAACTCTCTCCACTGCACATCACTATCAAGAAATCTTCTAATACCTTAGCCATCACTTCTTTTATTTTCTTAGTTTCTTTATCCTTCAGTGCATAGGATGCCATTGATTTTGAACAAAGGCTTGATTCTTTTTTTCTGTTGTTTTTTTAAATGACATTGCTGTATGTAGCTGTAATTTTTTTCCCTTTTTTTTTCCATCCAACTACAGCTGTATTGTGGCTTTCATGCCTGTGGCTACAAAACATTGGACTAAATGTTCTCAGGATTACCCATAAATTACTGTTTATGCAACATGAAATATATTGGCTTTGGAATGATCTGAAAAAGTGAGGCTCAGATTGAAAATAGGTCATTAAGCAGTGTTTAGAAAGCCAAGAATAATGGAGAGTACAACTAGATCATCATCGCAACCTTAACAGATAGCCAGGCTATGTCAACATTCATCTCCTCTCTCTGTCCTTATCTTTGCCTGGATTTCTACACAAGGGGTTTCATTGGAGCACCAAAGTTGACACTGATGGGAAAGTAGAGAAAATTCATTTAGGTAAAGAGGTCTCTGCTTTCAAATGGTGGACATTTAGTTAATGGTGAGGCAATAAGTTAAAGGAAGGCAATGTGGAAAGTGCCAAATCTATTGTTAAAGGAACTGGATTTATTTTTTTCTTTGATTCTTCCCTATCTACATGACTTTTCAGAAATCAATGGTCTTTCCTGGGACTCAGTTCCTTCATTTGGAAAATGGAAAAGAGGTGATTAGAGGATGTTTAAATTCACTAACTTTATGATATTAAGACCTAATATCATAGTCCTATCCTGTTATATAAGTTTAAAAGGGCTCCTCTCGGAAGGAATCCTTATTTGATGAAAATATCAGTTCAATTCACTGCTGCATTTAGAAAGAGAAGTATATGGTCTTCCTGGTCATATTGAGGAAACCATTGAAAACCAAAGAAAGTTTTAGAATTTGTTTATCTAGAACTTAAATGCTAGAAACATTTCAACATATCTATAGCTCTGAGAAGACATAACAAAACTGAAAATGATCTAGGGAAGATAGGATATTAGAGGGAATAGCTTGACTGTCATATGAGTTTAGAAAAATAAGTTAAAAATGTTTCCATTTAGAAATAAGAAAAGAGATGATGGAATTTTATAAATGTTCAATTGTGCAGGACATGGATAGGGTATTTTTATCTGCATTTATTAGGACTAAGATGTGCTGATATACAAGTTAACATTTTCTCCTTAGCTTGAGAATTATCTTTTGAAAGCAGAGGAAAAGGAACCAAATATTAGTATGAGAATCTCTTGAAGCTTCAAAGACGTAACTTTAGGACAGCTTAAAGAAGTATTATGTAAATAAAGTAGCAAATACATTTGAGAAACTCATTAACAAAAAAGAAAGAACTAAAAATATGAAATCACTTACTAAGTCTTATTCATTGATTAAAAAAGTATTTCGACATGTTTTCTACTGCTTCCTGTGAACCTTAAACAGGCTCTTTGCATGTCTACATCTTATAATCTGCCTCCATTGTAATAGGGCTTTACCAGTGGATTTATCATAGCATATCCTTTGGTGTACTTATATTTATATTTTATGTGCTGATTATCTGGATACTTATCATGGTAATCGCCTCTATTGGAACATCACCTGTCACAGGATGATAGAAATTTAGAGCTGAATTCCAGACATTATCAAACCTAAGCTCCTTATTTTAAAAGCAAGGAAACTGAGACCCAGAAACTATTATTTGTACAAGGTCATATAGGTAGTTAGTGCTAAAGCTGGAATTTGAACCCAGATTCTACTCCACATTTCCTTAGTAACTCATAGTAATGACCACAAATCTTTACCTGGAAAGCAATATCTAAACAACAAACTTTTTTCATGAAGAGCCATTTTCACAGTTGTTAAATGTTATCAGGAAATTCTCACCCTTCCCCATGTGTATTGAATTCCCTCATTAGAAGACAAGTTCCATGAGAGTATGGATTGTTCTTTTTCTGTGTGTCTCTATTGTTTGGCACAGTAAGTAGTTGGTACTCAAGAAACACCTAACATTTTTTAATCCATCCATTTCTTTGTTATATATTATATATCTATGTGTTTGTATTCAGATAAATATGGATTCACCTACTAAAGATTAAGGAATTTTCCACAAAAATGATATTGTTTTATTGACAAATGCTTTGTTTTCTTACTATCTTTAAAAAAATTATCCATGTCTAGCAACAGACATAAAAGTCTGTTAACTTTCAGAGAAAAGCAGCCCATGCTGATATTCTATATATCCACATGAGAAATCTACATGACATTAACACACTACTTAGTAAATCACTTATACATTGATTATTTATGATTTGTAATTAAATTGACCAACATGACTTGTGTAAGGAAATTGTCAGAATTTTGCCTACAGCTTCTTCAGTTCATTTCTTCAGTAACAATTATTTAGATTTGACATTTACATGGACAAATAGGTAATTTGTATGCATACTTTTTGACAGGATGCCTTATGTGTCTACTTCATTGTTTTGACAATATTTGCAAATATTGAAGTGAAACTGCCTTAAGTATTAGTTGTTTGTATGCAATCCAGTTAACATACTGTGACTACTCAAAGAAAAATTTGCACATCATGTCCATATACTTTAAATCTGTAATGTGTCTAAAATAGTAACAGACAACTCATGAATATTTTGGTGCCTGTTCCCAATTCTCTTTGTGTAGTGTCATCAGTAAATAGGTGTTTAATGGATTCTTTTTTAAATTCAATTCAACAAGCATTCATTATTTTTGGTGATATTATTTGTTGCCTTTGATAACTGCACTATATTTTTGCCTAATTTATTATAAGAGATCAAATTTACATTATTAACTCCAGCTCTTCTAGTATATAACATGTGCTGCCTGACCCACCCTCTAGTTGTGAAATATTTTTATCTCCATGCTGTAGCCACTGTTCCATTTTAATTTAGATGTATTTAGTTTGATAGGGAGGCTGTTGGAAGCATCTCAGTGTGAAGGAACTTTTGGTATCCTCTCAGCCTCCATCAGCAAACACCCCAAGGTCACATAGCTTCTTTCTTTGGGATAGCAATGCATGAATATACAAAGGGGATGACTAATTTTAGAATAGGAGGTCATCTTGTTCAAAATTGGACTTTCCTGCTTAACTTGAGAACAACTCCCAAGAAAAAGGACTGAAAGAAATGTATAAATTGTGATAACCACACTTTGCCAGCTTACAAAATTCCAGGGGAAGATTTCAATTGTGGCTGTAATGCCATCCAAGTGTAACTAATAATACAAGAAGAAAACTAATCAGATCTATGTAGCCAGTCTCCAGATCTTTTATTCTATAACCAGAAAAAGATTTGTATTCTTTTAGAACACACATATATAAATTGCTTCTTCAGTGAGTAGTGTGTGTGTGTGTGTGTGTGTGTGTGCATAAATGTCCATTCCATTGAGTAAGAGAGAAATCTATAAAAATTATGTGCCATGGTTTCTTTCTCTGATTCAAGTTTTGACAACATTAAAAATAATTTCAATTGCCTATGAGAACTATAGAAAAGATTAAATTTAACTTAGGCAATATCCCAAAACTGTGACATTTTATTTTACATACATACTTATGGATGCATATATTTTATAATTATAATGTAGATATGTATGTAGACATAGATGTGACTCCATGTGGATATTTCTTTAGAGAAACTTTACATCTTTTCATTCAAAGGCAGCTATGATTAAATATGAACTAGTCAACTACATCTATTAGCATCTTGACAATTTTCAGATTAATTTTACCAATACAGAGGCCACACATTTTTTGAACATTTCAGAAAACCAGACCATGATCTCAAATTTCTACATAAGCAAAAATAGCATGGAACCCTTGTCAAATATTGAATACACATTTTTTTTCAATTAACCAAAATCAGTCAAAGCCAACTTCCTGGAAAAATCACACATTTGTATGTTTAGAACCACAGACTCTCATGTGACAGAACCTTAATGATCAAGGATTACATACTGAGGAGTTTTCACCTCTATAACATCTCTGAAAGGGGTTAGCAAGTCTTTGCCCTAAAACCTCCTGGCAAGAGGAACTCACTGTTACCCAAGGAACCATTTCATGGGACAAGAGTAAATTCTAACAACTAAATATGTATGAATAAAAGTAGCATGATTTTTTTCTTTTTTTATTTGATGCTGTTTTTAATATCATTAAGAGATATTCACGTGTGCTCATTGGAAACAGAACAAAGATTTCATTTACTTTAAGCAATACATTAAAACAGTTTACAAGGAGTTTTATCTTCTTTTTCAGCTTGTTGGGTATAGTTGGTACTAATTTTCCCATAAGAATTCAAAACTATCTCCTTTCTCTTCACAAAAGCTTATTGGTTTGTCTTTCCAGTTAGTCAGAAATGAAAACTATGGAACAACTATGGCCAGGAGGAACAAAACCCAGACACAAACCCTTGATTTAGCAACTGTAGCCAAACTCTGCGGCAGCCTGCAAGAAATGCTCACTTAATAAAGTGGCTCCAACCATTTTCTTGGGTTCCCTAGAGTGAAATGTTCCACTTTTTATAGCTTTGTCTATAATTAAAAAAGTGCCACAACTATGACCTTGAATATCTTCTTGTCTAAACTATAATTAAATAACTAGCAACTCTAGTAAATAACAGCTGTGCTGTAAGCTACCAAATGCTTGCAAAGAAACATTTTATTTACATGTTCCTGCACAAGCCATCATCTTTGCCTCTCTGTCTTGGAGATGGAGAAGCCATCTTTTGGGGGAAACTCTTAATTTCAAATATTCTACCTTCCTCTGGCAATTAATGTGTCAAAGAAAATTCATAACATCATCTTTAATTCACAGGTGACTAGTTTAGAACTCTTCCAGAAATTCATCTACTTACTGGACAAGACTTAAGAGGCGACTGATTCCAAGTGTCAGTAACACCAAGCCTTAGGTGTGTTCTCTGATGTAGGATGCAATGCTTAGTTTCCAGATGCTATTGACTAATTACTAACACTAGTGCAATCACCTTTCCCAAGTTTTCAGACTTGTTCCATCATCAATTCAATATTTTTAATATATTAAATGCCTACTTATATAGTAAATTCAATTTTTAAAGAAATTATTAAATACTAGGTACCAGGCACTAAGTTCTAGGAATTCAAAGAAAAAAAATGAAGTGGGTTCTGCCTTCAAGGAACTTACATTCAATATGGAGATGAATCACATGCCCATGTAAATACAACAAAATAGGTTTGGTAGGTGGGAGTTGAACTAGCAGTTGAAGAAATCAAGAAACTTCTCAGGTAGGAAGATCTACTAGAGGTAAACCTTTATAGAAACTAGAGATTCTATGAGGTACAGATAAAGAGGGAGTACATTCCAGGACCTGGAAACAGCAAAATCCTAGGGATGGGATATGGAATGCAAATTTATAAGGGTTGGTTTGGCTGGACTGAAATTTGGGAAGAGGGATAATTTACAATGATTCTGGAAAAGTAGGTTAGAGCCAGATTTTGGAGGAATTTAAATGTGATGAGTATGTTTTTGAGATTTAGTGGTAATGGAATCACTGGAATGTGTTGAGTTCTTTGAGTCTCATGCTAGAACTGGAATATCTTTGGCAATTAGGAGGAATAAATTGGAGAAAACAAAGACTGACAGTTCAGAAAACAATTGGGAAGGTATGGTAATCTTATTAAGAGATAAACTAGGCTGGTGGCCATTTCTGTGGAAGAGACTATTGTGAGAGAAGTTATGAGGGTAAAATAGACAAGATTTGACTACTGATTAAATATATAATAGCTGAGCAAGGTCTAGAGTCCAGAACTTATTAGGTATTGAGAATACGCCAGATAATGGTTGTTTTAAATAAATCTCCAATATCACCTTGTTTATGTATATATGGAGGGGATGAGAGCAGTACTGTTACTATACCTAGAAATAACCTATTTGTTTAGAATCACTAGAAAATGAGAGATTATATATAAGTGAATTTCCTGCTAACTAAAGTGCTCACTTTCTTTTGATTTTCAAAGCTTAAAAAAACACAAAAAAACATTTTTGACATTAAAAAAGTGAACTGCATACTTCCCAGGTATCTTTAACAGAACATATTTAACATAATTAGGTCTTCTTTTAACAATAATAGTCACTTATGTATAAATTTAAGATCATGGTCTAGTTTCCTGAAATGTTCCTAAAATGTGTGGCCTCTGTATTGGTGAAATTTATCTGAAAATTATCAATATGCTAATAGATGTAGTTGATTAGCTCATATATAGTCATAGCTGCCTTTGAATAAAAAGATGTAAAGTTTCTCTAAAGAAATATCCACATGGAGTCACATTTACATCTACATATATATCCACATTATAATTATCTATCTGCACATATGTAAAATGAAATGTCACAGGAAGGTGCCCCAACTCTGTCCTATGGTTGCATTTGGTTTTGTGCCCCCCTCAAAGTTCTTTGTTTTTTATTTTTTTTATTTTTAATACTTTCCCATAGTTACATGTTTCATGTTCTTTTCCTCTCCCCCAAACCTCCCCAACACACACCCCCATAGCTGATGCACAATTCAACTGGGTTATTATGTGTATCGTTGATTAAGACTTAATTCCATATTATTGATAGTTGGACTAGAGTTATTGTTTACTGTCTTCATCCCCAATAATATCCCTATCAGCCCATGTGTTCAAGCAGTTGTTTTTCTTCCATGTTTCTCTTCCCACGGTTCTTCCGCTGAATGTGGCTAGTTTTCTTTCTCATAAAAGTCCCTCAGCCTTGCTCTGGATTCTTGCTAGTAGAGAAGTTCGTTATTTTCTATTGTACAACAGTATATCAGTCTCTGTGTACAATGTTCTTTTGGCTCTGCTCTTTTCACTCTGCATTAATTCCTGGAGGTCATTCCAGTTCATATGGAATTCCTCCAATTCATTATTCCTTTGAGCACAATAGTATTCCATCACCAACAGATACCACAATTTGTTAAGCCGTTCTCCAAAGGACATTCACTCATTTTCCAATTTTTTGCCACCACAAAGAGTGTGGCTATAAATATTTTTGTACAAGTATTTTCCTTATCTCTTTGGGGTATAAGCCAAGCAGTGCTATGGCTGGATTAAAAGGCAAATAGTCTTTTAAAGCTCTTTGAGCATAGTTCCAAATTGCCAGCCAGAATGGTTGGATCAATTCATAACTCCACCAGCAATGCATTAATGACCACATAATTTTGCCACAACCCCTCCAACATTTATTACTTTCCTTTGCTGTCATTTTAGCTAATCTGCTAGTTATGAAGTGGTACCTCAGAATTGTTTTGATTTGCATTTCTCTAATTATAAGAGATTTAGAACACTTTCTCATGTGCTTATTAATAGTTTTGATTTCTTTATCTGAAAATTGTCTATTCATGTCCCTTGCCCATTTATCAATTGGGGAATGGCTTGATTTTTTTGTACAATTGATTTAGCTCCTTATATATTTGAGTAATTAGACCTTTGTCAGAATTTTTTGTTATAAAGATTTTTTTCCCAATTTGTTGCTACCCTTCTAATTCTGGTAGCATTGGTTTTGTTTGTACAAAACCTTTTTAGTTTAATGTAATCAACATTATTTATTTTATATTTTGTAATTTTTTCAAATCTTGCTTGATTTTAAAATCTTTCCTTTCCCAGAGATCTGACAAGTATACTATTCTGTATTCACCTAATTTACTTATAGTTTCCTTCTTTATATTCAAGTCATTCACCCATTCTGAATTTATCTTGGTATAGGGTGTGAGATGTTCATTTAAACCTAATCTCTCCCATATTGTTTTCAAATTTTCACAGCAGTTTTTGTCAAATAGTGGGGTTTGTCCCAAAATCCAGGTTCTTTGGCTTTATCATAGACTATCTTACTGAGATTGTTTATCCCAAGTCTGTTCCACTGATCCTCCCTTCTGTCTCTTAGCCAGTTTCATATTGTTTTGATAGTACATTTTAAGATCTGGTACTGCTAGGCCACCTTCCTTCATATTTTTTTCATTATTTCCCTTGATATTCTTGGTCTTTTTGTTCTTCCAGATGAACTTTGTTATAATTTTTTTCTAATTCAGTAAAAAAAAGTATTTTGGTAGTTTGATAGGTATAGCATATATAAGTAAATTAAATTGGGTAGGATGGTCGTTTTTATTAAGTTAGCTCGTCCTACCCATGAGCAATCAATGTTTTTCCAATTTTCTAGATCTAGTTTTAATTGTGTGGAAAGGTTTTCATAGTTGTGTTCGTATAACTCCTGTGTTTGTCTTGGCAGATAGATTCCTAAATATTTTATATCATCTACAGCAGTGATTCCCAAAGTGGGCACTACCGCCCCCTGGTGAGTGCTGCAGCGATCCAGGGGAGGTGGTGATGGCCACAGGTGCATTTATCTTTCCTATGAATTGCTATTAACATTTTTTAAAAAATTAATTTCCAAGGGGCTAAGTAATATTTTTTTCTGGAAAGGGGGTGGTAGGCCAAAAAAGTTTGGGAACTGCTGGTCTAGGGTGATTTGAAATGGAATTTCTCTCTCTAACTCTTGCTGCTGTGATATGTTGGATATATATATATAGAAAAGCTGATGATTTATGTATGTTTATTTTGTATCCTGCAACTTTGCTATACTTGTTGATTATTTCCACTAAGTTTTTAGTTGATTCCCTAGGATTTTTTAAGTAGACCATAATATCTGCAAAGAGTGATATGTTGGTCTCCTTACTGCCTATTTTAATACCTTCAATTTCTTTTTCTTCTCTAATTGCTACTGACAGTGTTTCTAGTACAACGTTAAATAATAGAGGTGATAATGGGCATCCTTGTTTCACTCCTGATCTTATTGAGAATGCTTCTAATTTATCCCCATTGCAGATGATGTTTATGGATGGTTTAAATATATACTATTTATTATTTTTAGGAAAGGCCCTTCTATTCCTATACTTTCTAGTATTTTCAATAGTATTGTGTGAAAGGCTTTTTCAGCATCTATTGAGATGATCATGTGATTTTTGTTTGTTTGCTTGTTGATATGGTGAATTATGTGAGTGTTTTTCCTAATATTGAAACATCCTTGTATTCCTGGTATAAATCCCACCTGATCATAATGAATAACCCTTGCAATCACTTGCTAGAGTCTTTTTGCTAGTGTTCTATTTAAGATTTTTGCATCTATGTTTATTAAGGAGATTGGTCTGTAGTTTTCTTTCTCTGTTTTTGTTCTATCTGGCTTTGGGATCAGTACCATATTTCTGTCATAAAAGGAGTTTGGTAGAGCTCCTTCTTTGCTTATTATGCCAAATAGTTTGTATTTTTAATTTGTTCTCTTTCTAGTTTTTTGATCTGAATGCCCAGTTCATTGATCTTTGCCCTCTCTAATTTTTTATTATATGCACTCCAGGATATAAATTTCCCCCTGAGTACTGCTTTAGCTGCATCCCACAGATTTTCATAGGATAGCTCATCATTGTCATTCTCTTCTATGAAATTATTAATTGTTTCTATGATTTGTTCTTAAATTAATTGATTTTGGAGAGTCATATTATTTAATTTCCAATTAATTTTTGATTTGCCCACCCATTCACCCTTACTAATTGTTATTTTTATTGCATTATGATTTGAAAAGGTTACATTTATTTTTTCTGCTCTTTTGCATTTGTTTGCCATGTTTCTATGCCCTAGTACATGGTCAGTCTTTGTGAATGTACCATGTGTAGCTGAAAAGAAGGTGTATTCTTTTTTGTCTCTATTTTTATCCACATATCTATTAACTATAATTTTTCTAGGATTTCATTCACCTCTGTTATCTCTTTCTTATTTATTTTTTGGTTTGATTTATCTAGATTTAATAGATGGAGATTTAGGTCTTTAGGCACTAGAATTAAAGACGACTAGGAAATACTTACTGGAGATGATGAGGTTTCAGATGGAATTTGGAGGGAGCAAGGGAAGCTGAAGTGTGGAGATGAAAAAAAAAAAAAAAAAGCATTCCAGGTAAGGGGGACAGCCATTGAAAATGCCTGGAGTTAGGAGATTGAAAATCTTGTGTGAGTAAAAGGAAGGAGCCCAGCATCACTAAAGTGTATGTGCATAAGAAGACTGAAAAGGTAAAGAAGGAGTCATTTTATGAGGGACTTCGAATGTCAAAACAAAATCAAAGGATAAGTAGGAAGAATACATTAGGAAAAGAGAAAAAGGAGAGAAAATTAGAGGTGAACTATCTCACATATGGAGCCACATTAGAATCAGTACAATGGATGGGGAAGACGGCAAGATGGCAGGTAATAATTGAACCTTAGTCTCATCAGAATTGACCTAAAGCAGGAACAACATCTGCATGCAGTGAGCCATTGAAACTCCATTTTACTCCATGAGGAATTTAGAAGGCGAAATGGAACAAGAAAAGGGAGGATGGGAAAAAAGGAGAGTAAACTCAAAGGTGATAGTCAGAAACAAAAACATTGGTGAATAGGGAAAGACTGAAAGGAAAGGAAGAGAAGGATAAACCAGAGAGAATTAAGATGACGGGAAACAGTTAGTAATCATAACTGAGTGTGAATGGATGAACTCACCCATAAAGTAGAAGAGGATATTAGAATGGTTTAAAAGTCAGAATCCCTCAATATGTTTTCTATAAGAAACATATGTAAAGCAAGGAGACACATACAGAGTAAAGGTAAAAGACTGAAACAAACTCTATTATGCTTGAACCAAAGTTAAAAAGGCTGAGGTGGTAATTATGATTACAGACTAATTGTAATGAAATACTATCACACCATAAGAAATGAAAAACAAAATGATCATAAAAAAACAAGACATCTATGAATTGATGCAAAATAAAAATATTGTACACAGTAATAGCAATAAAGTACAATGATCAACTTTGAATGGCTTGACTTTTATCAGCAATGCAGGGATCCAGGAAAACACCAAGGGACTCATGATATAAAATGTTATACACTACTACAGAATGAACTGATAAAGTCTAAATGCAAATTGAAGCATGATATTCTTCCCTTTATTTCCTCCATGGATTTTTCTCTAGTGTAAGTGATATGTTTTCTTCCACAACATGATAAACATAGAAATATGTATTCTATAACAACACATGTAGAATTTAAATCATAGTATCTTCCATCTTGGGGAATGGGGAGGAGTAGGATGGAGGGAGAGAACATGGGTCAAAAAATGTCAGAAAATTAATATTGAAAATTTGCCAACATGTAATCTGGAAAAAAAATAAACACTTAAAACAAGGCAACTTTATATTATTTAAGATGGTTATCAAGCCCTCCCCAAATTCCCTTTTTCTACTAATATAATCCCAGTGCCTTCAAATATTCCTCAAATGACAAAATTTTCATTCTCCTCACCTTTTTTATTGTTATCACTGCTCAGCCATTATTCAGTCATCTTTGACTCTTTGTGGCCCCATGTTGGTTTTTGGGAAAGATACAAGAATGGTTTGCCAATTCCTTCTTCAGTTCATTTTATAGTAAAGTGAGGCAAACAGAATTAAGTGGCTTGCCTAGGATCATACAGCTAGTTTCTGAAGCCAGATTTGAACTAAGGAAAGTCTCTTTTTTTTCATTTATTTACTTCCCCCCATCCCCCAGTACTCTATCCTCTGTCCACCTAACTGTCATCAACATTACAGTTCTCTTTCTTTGGATATGCTCTAGCTTTTACCGCATGTGCCTCACTGGAGGCTTATTGTGGATGTCTTGTACAGTATATTGTTTTTCAGGTACAAGTTGGACAAGATGACATCTAAAGTTCCTTCCCACTCAGGCCCTGTGAGCTTTCAATATGGTGGCAAGATCTGAATATGATACTGAAGATGTGGTTTGAGCACTACAGAAAAAATGGATATTTCTAAAACAAATACTTGTAGGCTCTCATTTTAATCTCTTTCTCAGTTGAAATCATTTATTTGTCTCTATATTTCTCAATCTCTTTCTCCCCTTTTTCATCCTATCAGTGAGCAAATTATAGAATTTCATTTTTGTGGTTTGAAAAATATATTTATCAAATTCTCTTTTATGTTCATAGTTCATCTTTTAAAAGGCAAAATATTTGTGATCTTATATATCTTAAAATAAAAAAACAAAAAAATAAAAATATTTTTAGTCTTGATATTTTATTTTACTTTCTTAAAGGTCATTATGTCTTGAAAAAACAAGGTCCCCTACTCCTGTGCCAGAGACTGATTAACGTATTCATTTTCACACTACACAAAGTTCAATATTGTGTTTCACAATCACACTAAATTGATGCTACAAGAGTGATTTCAAACTAATAATCTGCTATGTGCCATTTTTCTTTTTGGAACTTAGTTCATGTTTCTCTATATCTGATTATTTCAACAGAAAGACTTAGGCTAAGTTTAGCTTTAAAAAAAATAAACTAAGAATTCATCTCTGATTTGGGAGAATACCTACCATGGTTCTGAATTTATGCTTTTTTCTAGAAAATTGAATAGAAATGTTGCTTCCTTAATCAGTTATATAGTAACTCCCCCTTTCCCAGACAGACCCTCATTTTACTCTTTTTTCTGTGCGTAAAGGCTCTTGTACATATTATCTTGCACCTCTGTTTCCCAAGAGAGCAACTTTGTTTCATGTTTATGAAAAAGAGTAAAGAATCTAAACTGTAAAGAGTACTCTGCTGAGAGTGGAGGGAATGGTGACAGATACAAATTTTATATGAGACATCATTCCCTACCATCATGCAGTTTCAAGTCTGGCAAGTGATATGCCATGTACATATATTAGAGGAACATTAACAAAATGCTAGATTAGATCCAGATGTCATAGAAATAGAATGAACAAGATTTGATGACTGACTGAATGTTAAAGGACAAGAAGAAGGCAGCGCCAGAAGAGAAGTATAGGATTCTATTCACTAAATAATGAAAAGCACCACTGACAGAGGTAGCAAATTCAGAAGGAAGAAAGTGTTTTACAAGAAAAATAGTAATCAATTTTGAACAGGTTGTAGTTGATATTCTGTTGTTTCTTTGGTCTGAAGAATTGGAGAGAAATCAGGTGAAATAAATTTGACAGTCATTGGAATGATAGCCTTCCTTTGGCAGTGTGACTAAAACTACTGGAAAAGAAAATGCCAACAAAAGGCAAATGACAGAACTTTAGGGAGAAACCAACTCATAGGCGATCTGAACTCAGCAAAAGAATTAAAGAAATGGGGAATAAACCCAAAAGGAAATGCTTCAAGTGTCCCTAGGTGTGTGTTGATGATCCAAGACAATAACCATCATTAGTAGTTTCTTTCTCACTGAACGATATGGTTACATAGCACCCTTCATTAAATTTTTCAGCTTTGCTCTACAGACAAAAGAAAACTTCTTTGGCATAGAAATCAAATACTTACAGTTCCATTTTATTTATCTTTATTTTTAATATATTGGCGTACATTTGCTGAATAGAGCAGAAAATAGGGAAAATAATGACTCTTAAAGCCACTTGATCATCCTGGTACAGGACTTAAACCCCCTACTTCAGAGGCCTTAATACATAGGCATACCAAAGAGACCTTTAAGAAAGCACAGTTCCTTCATTCCATTTTTAAATATCATTAATACATGTTGTTTTTGTTATTATTGAGTTGTTTCTTTCATATCTGACTCTTTTTAATTCCATTTAGAGTTTTCTTGGCAAAGTTACTGGAATGGTTTGCCATTTTCTTCTCCAGCTAATTTTACATATGAGGACATGGAGGCAAACAATATGACTTTGCCAGGGTCATGTAATTAGCAAGTATCTGAGACCAGGTTTGAACTCAAAAAGATGAGTCTTCCTAATTCTAGGCAGGGAACTCTATTCACTGTACCACCCAGCTGTCCCAGACCGATGTTTCACATTATCTATATTCCAAAATACATATCGTCCTTCTAGATTATCATTCCTGGTAACATAGAATAAAAAAAGGAAAAAAAAATCTTTCAGTGAAAAATAAGAAGCACATAAACGAAGTCTGACATCCTATGCAGTGTACCACACTCATAGTCTCCCACCTCTTGAAGATCCAAAGTATCAAAGGCATCATATAAACAAAGCATTAGAGTGCAAGGGGTATTAAAGAACTTTGAGTCCAAACTCTTCATTTTACAGAATTTTTAAAAATACATATCAGTGCCCTTTCTACTCCTATTTTTTTTAGTAGCCTAGGGTAAGAAATAGATGATAACAAAAAGGAAAGCTATGTCATAGACCAGTGGGGACAAACCTAAATAGAAATGGATTAATATGGGCAGCTGACATAGAAAACCACAAATGAACATTATCTATGCTGTACTGTATTTTTATTTATTTTGTTTGAATCTGGTTTGGACCTCATGAATTTGACACTTCTGAGAAAGACAGGGAGGTGAGAAGAAGCTGGTGCTAAGTGCTTAAAACCTCAGAGCAGCCTATGGTTATATTTTTAAATTACTTTTGGTGAGAAGTTCTATCTGGTGTTTCTGAAAGAGCAGCTCTCCCCTTCCCCTAGGTGAGTGATGGGCAAACTACAGCCCATGGGCCAAATGTGGGCCCCCTGAAATGTTCTATCTGGCCCCACAACATTATTCCTAATCTGACGAATACAATGAGTAGGATACAATACAATGAAACTTTGAAAAAGTTGCCTTAGAAACAGACTGACAGATGAGCATTTCCTTTCCTTTGGACCCCTTTTAAAAAATTTGCCCATCACTGCCCTAGGTAATTGAGGCAAGTGTGGTTTCTATGGCTGTTGCTTCAGAGTAATGCTATTCTCTTCCCTTTATGTATTATCTTTGAAGAAAAGGAGAAAATGATGAGTGAATAACATCTTTAGGTAAATCCTTAAATTTGCTCATTCATCTAAGTGCAACATCAGCTAAGATGTATTAAAAAATAATGCTGCCCTGTGCCAATTGGACATACAGCAAATCATTAGTTGACTCCCAAACAATTCATGATGAAGAGAAGTCCATGTTGGAAAAAGCCAGCATCCTAGTTTGCAAACTCAGCTTTTAAATTCCATTCTGACATGTTGAGGAATAACATAATTGGATAAGGAAATATTCTTTCACAATGTAATGTGCCCTGATATATATGCATACATGTCTATGTTTATATATATATATGTA